>NC_069132.1:14576561-14786226 GCF_026914265.1 Mya arenaria
GAAGATGAATTGTTTCTAAAGGGAGCAAAAGGCATTGATGTTTCTTTGATAAAATTGTTTATGTTACTGTATGCAGATGATATTGTTAGTTTTGCTCAAACTAGCGAAGATATGCAACATAATTTAAATATTTTATATGAATATTCCTCTAAGTGGAAGTTAACTGTCAATAAAGATAAAACAAAAATAGTTATATTTAGAAAAGGGGGGGGGGGAGATTATCCGACAATATTCATTTTTACTATGGTGACTCTGAAATTGAGATTATCTCAAGATATTGCTATCTTGGAGTTGTTTTGACGTCTGGTGGATCCTGGGTAGAATGTCAAAAAACTCTTTCTGGTCAAGCTCAAAAAGCAATTTACAAGTTAAAGAGATTTTTGTTTAAATTTACTGATTTTTCAGTTGAACATGTCCTTGATTTATTTCACAAGTTAGTTAAACCTATTCTGTTTTACAGCTGTGAAGTTTGGGGTTTCTCACAAGCCAGGATCATAGAAAGAATTCATACAATGTTTTGTAAAAGTATCTTGGGTGTTAAAGTGTCTACTCAGAACGATTTTGTATATTGGGAGTTAGGTAGACTTGATATGTACACGCAAAGATTGACCTATATTGTTAAGTTCTGGCTTAAGATCTTAAATTGTGAAGACAGAAAGTATATTAAAGTTATGTATAATGTATTACTTCATAATTTTGAAAATAATCCTAGAATTACTAATTGAGTATCAATGTTAATGAATATGCTATGCAATTCTGGTTTTAATAGGGTATGGCTTGCACAAAGGGCTGGCAATGTAAATGCTTATATCAATATTTTTAAACGACGTGTCAATGACACTTTTATTCAAAATTGGTATGGTAGAATAGAAAATTCCACAAAAGCATCTTTCTACAAGGTTTTTACATTTTTTGAATTAAGTGATTATCTGAATCATGTAAATATTAAAAAATATCGCATACTTCTGACAAGATTGTTAGTGTCATCACATAGATTAAATATTGAAACTGATAGATGGACTAATATACTAAGAAACGAAAGAGTATGTAATTGATGTAACAAATTAGAGGACGAGTACCACTTCCTATTTGAATGCAAGTTATTTGATGAAATTCGAAAACAATACCTCAATAAATTTTATACAACTAGACCAAGTATGTTTAAGTGTATTGGTATGTTAAAGTCAAATAATATTAATTTAATTAGAAATGTTGCTGTTTATGTATATAAAGCTTTTGAAATAAGACGGTTGACTACTTTATTATAACTAGTTTTATCAACAAGCATTACCTTTACTAGACAGAGGACTCTGGTTATATATTGGTCTTACTGAAATAAAACAATTCTACACAAAGTATCTAGGCCATGTATCATGCAATTAAAAGTTCATTGATTATATTTTATGATATAAGTAAACAAATACACTTTCATTCATTGATAGTTATATAACTGTTAATTGCAATCTAAATCTGGTTGGTATCGTTAACAGTTTATGATTATAGGATTGACATATTATTAACTTATCTGAGTATTCATCAGTGTGCACTGTCATATCATGAGTCGTCTCTCTTTAAATTTGACGTATGTTTAAGATTTCACTGAAATATCCAATACTTGTCAATGCACATATATATACGGTAATTGAATTTATTTTATATATCCGATATGTATTAATGTGTATTTTGCTCTCTGTTAACATTGTCTTCCTTTGTTGTTTTTGTTTATCCACATGTTTTGTTTAAATACCAGGAAGTAAACAATATCATGTGGCCAAAAGAAAAAGTAATCAAACGAAGCATTAGGTCAACATCCACTATTATTTATTTTTGTGATATTTTCACTAGTAACTTAGTTATTACACATTTGTTAGGCAATTAAACCATAGTGGCCACTAGTCAAATAACCATTTTGTAAATGCAATGTACATGTATGTGTCTGTTTGTCGTTGTGTTATTTGCATAGTATTTTGTTGAAATGTTTGATCATGGGTCATATTGACCTATTTCAAACACATCGTCTGTATATACTTTTTCGATGAATAATCGTTCTTCTTCTTCTTCTTCTTCTTCTTCTTCTTCTTCTTCTTCTTCTTCTTCTTCTTCTTCTTCTTCTTCTTCTTCATATGTTTTCAAATTTAAAAGATCTTAAATTTGAAATTCCAAATTCACTACTATTTTTGAGCGGAGATTCAAATTCAAGAACAAAAGAATATATATACCGTTAGATTATTTGAATGATATTTTTGGGGAGGTAGATTACGTTTTCGTTGTTTCGATATTGTCCGTAGTAATTTTGATAATGTGCGAGGTAATCACATTGGCAAATCAATAGTTAATTTATGGGGTATTTTTGACGTGCATATTTTATATGGAAGGTTTTCAGGTGTCAAGGAAGGTCACTTTACATGTGTCTCTTATTATGGTGTTAGTGTGATAGACTACACAATAGCGTCGTCGGAGTTATTTGAGAAATAAACTGACTTTAAAGTACTTGCTCGACTCCAGTCTGATGATTATCCAATTAAATACAAAATTAAAATTGATTATTTATCAGCAAATGAGAATTTTGAATGTATTATTTAAAATATAAATTTATCTAACGTGAAGAAATATAAATGGTACGATAGATATAGTGACTCTCCGTGGCCGTGGTAATACGCTGTTTAAAGAACAGACGTTTAAGGCGGTTGATAAAATAACCGTCTATTACTATGAGGCGAGGAAAAGGATGCTATTAGCACCCAAATATTTACAATCATTGCAGCCTCGATGGTTGGATGGGCGGTGTGTGTTTTTTAAGAGACAAAAATATGAGCATTTACGCAAATTTCGTTTTTCAAACTTGGCGTCTGATCCGAGACTTTATTTTACGGACTGTAGAAATGCTTTTAAGAAATATCGCGATGGCAAAATGCTTGAATTACAAACACATAATAGTCAAAAACTTATTTATAGTCGAAATAATCCATGTATTATGTGGAAGAAAATTAAACAGAGAAAAACGAAACAGTCTATAGATACCAGTATAGAAGCCAGTAAGTGGTATGATCATTTTCGTAATATGTTATATGATGACGGAGTCATGCCTGTAAATACCGATGTTCATGACATCAATATTGATAATAATGAGTCCAATACTCTTAATGAGACAATAACGCACTCTTAAACTGAATACGTGATTCGCAATTTAATTGGAGGCAAAAGCTCTGGAAAAGACGAATTTCATCTGAAGTTTTATAAAAATAAATACAGCATTATCGATAATATTACGCCTTTCTTTTTGACAATGTTAAAAAGAGTATTTGTATCAGGGATTTCCCAAATTCATAGGGCCAAACAATCATATGCCATATACATCAATCGGGACCCACACATGCTCCTGGAAATTAGTGTGGTATCTCACTTACTATGTATAATATATTTTCGAGTGTAAACGTAAAGAATGGGCTGAAAATAATATTTAAACAGATGAATCACAATCAGGATTTCGCTCTGGTTATAGGAATGTACTCTGCCTCCAAGCAATGGTTCAATAATATATATATCAAAGAGGGGGCTAGGTTTTTAGCCTTTTAGCCTTTGGTAAAAAGTTCACCAAGTTTTGTCCTTATCATTCCAAAGAAAGGGCGTCAATGAAAAGTTTTACAGAAATTGTCTGAGGAATAGATTTTGAGCCTTTGGCCTTTGTTTACTTAAATAAACTGAACTGAATTGATTCGGCACTGACAATAGCAGTTATACACTGACATCCATGTCCTTATAACCGTGGTTTGTCATAATCAAGTGTTGCATGAATTAACAATCTATTTGAAACTAAATTATATCAAATGGTGAACACAAATCTTCAACGCCCACCCGAATATCTATTACTATACGAACAATATCTCAGTACTATATACATTGCCACCTACAACTGTGTTGTTGTTGTTGTTGTTGTTGTTGTTGTTGTTGTTGTTGTTGTTGTTGTTGTTGCATTACTTCTTACATCAAAATAAATCATGCATGTCGCATATTAGATTAATTATATGATGCAAACGATTACCGTCAATGGCAAATTTAAGGCGATGAATTGCTTCCTTATATCTACCATGTATGCGAGTCGGCGCTGTAGATTATAACATTTATTGACATTCACCTACGATTCTTTAGGAAAGGTGTATAACTTGTGTCCATGAGGCGGTAGAGCATCTTAGTAAGAAATATAAACTAAGTGAACATATCCAAATTATCGACAAAGCTGATTTTATGTTACTATATGTTACTTTCCATGAAAAGTATTCATATATCATTTTAATATCAAGACCATTTTCTAGCGTTTTGTCTTCATATTTGGTGTACAAACATAATTCAATTTCTGTTCATTCAACGTATAATAAAGTCAACTGGTAGTTATCATATAGAGCTGTTAAGCTTTTGGTTTCCTGTAGAGGTTTTCACAATAATGAAATAATTATATTCACTTTCAGCAGTGCCAATAGGGTTCCCAATGATAGAATGTCATACCCGTGCATGTCACATCAGATTCACAAGACCAAGCAATGATAGGAGAAACACTAGAATATATATATTAAATAACTCCATTGTTTTTGTTTATTTACATTAAGATATTTCCATTTAAGGATTCATTATTGGTATTTAGGATTACGATTGCATCTATAAATCATGTAATAATAGCGTGAATCAACATGTTTCGGTCGTTTCCATGTGAATGCTAAAATGCCCGAAGGCATTACCAACAACAGATGCCATGAACATGCTTGAATGCCCGAAGTCATTACCATCAGCAGAGGCCACTAAAATGAGTTTAGTAATATAGGGCATCATCAGATGGAAACGACCAAGAAAAACACGTTTTATCCTGTGATCTTATACAGATTAGTATACTTAATTGTCTTAATATTTGTCAAAATAAAAAGTGCATCTTAATTTCAGTCATTTGTGTCATAGCTAATAAAGTTTTTTCAAAATATGTTTAAGAGATATAAATCGCCATGCAATCCCAACTTAACTGTGCCTTCTTATTTCATGTTGATGTCAATTTCTAACATTACGTTACCTAAAATTAAAAGTTTGGCTTGTCTGTTTCCAGTTACACGTTTGAAACTCGGCTTGTGGACATTCCGGGTGTTGACGTGAACTTTATGAACTCCTCCATGACGGAAGTGGCGACTTTGGCCGACCTGCTAGATCATGGCATGGGGCTCTCGAGCATCACGGACTATGGTTTCATTGCTGGTTACCCACCCCAGGCCGATCGGAAATTCATAACAGGGTACGTATACAGGTTGCCGCGTACATCTGTCACTATCGGTATCGAAGTAATCCCTCTCTTTTACCCGTTTGTTAATTTTTACATTTGTTTTAACTATTCAACGTTGTCTTGATTTCTCTGTAGCGTAAGCGAAAAATATATAAGTTTACATTTTGTCTGTCAGTAGCTGCTTCTATCGAACCAGCTGTTCGGTCATTATGATGTAAATATTTTTATAAGTCGTAAATTTTAGTCTCAATCTCTAACCTGTCGATCCTTTGTTGTTAGGTTTATCCGCGTCATTTTATTTTCTCTGACGTTCGATTTGCTTCGTTTTAGGAAAACCAAGTACGTCCCGGAGATGCAGACCCCGCGCACCACCATGCTGTATAGCAACATGATGTACATGGTACTGGGTCATGTGATCGAGGTGTTGGGCGGTGACACATGGGAAAACCTAATGAGTATCCGGGTCTTCAAGCCTCTTCGCATGACGTCAGCGCGCATCATAAAGGCACCGGAAGATGTACTCAGAGAGGATGTTGCGAATCCGTACATTTTAAAGGATGGACAATTTTTCAATAGTGACCCGGGCGTCTATGTGTAAGATGTGTTTAATATTCACTAATATGTAAACCATTAAAGTGATTATTAATAACAATTGAATATTTTTTCACCTTTTCTATGTAAAAACATTATACGTTTATATTAATAGAAGTAAGTATATATCCGTTTTGGAAAAATGTTTTGTTCATTTTCTAAGAACACACAAGGAATCTTCACTCTGGTGGCTAGCCCTTTTTAAAATAATTAAAATATGCGAAGCCCCTAAGGCCCTTTGCATAGTGTTTTTCCTTTGCCAGAATGGCACCCCTGGAGCCCGCTGGTTGCGTGTTCGCCACGGGCCCTGATATGGCGCTCTGGATGGACTTTATGCTTAACAACGGGACCACGTCTGAAGGTGTCACGCTGCTACGGGAAGAGGATTTACTCGCCATTAGACAGGTATAAGAACACAAGGAGAACGAAAAGTCAGTGATCTCCCGCGTTGATTTGCGATGATCACTGCTACAAGTACACTTTTCCGTTGAACTCGATTTTATCCTTTATTCTAGCGCCGTAACTTTTTCACCCAAGGATCACGTGATTTTCCTGTTGTCACATATAAGCTTTGTAATTGACCGTTCGTTGTTTTTATTAAATGCAATGTATTCCTGTCATTGTATTTTTTCTCTTAATTTCTGTTTTGTCTGATTGGTTTTTATCCAATGGAGTCCTTAATTGAACAAGGTAAAATAAAACGAATTGTATTTCTTGATGTATGCAAATGTCAGCAAGCTGACTCAACGGAAAACAAGGAATATTCATGACAAAGAATGTGAATAAACAGTGTGATTGTTTCAATAGAAAACCAAGGAAGGAAATAATTCATTTTGTCTATCTTTGTCAGTTGAAAAAGGATAAGAGGTTACACAGCCAATATCCACCAAATTCACACAGTACTACTAAATACATTTTGTTTCATGTACCTCTGTTTGCATATGAACTAAGCGATACATGCTCGTCAATCAGTTAAACAAAGAACGGCCATAATGCCATATTTGCATTATTACCGCACAAACAGCGGCATTGAACAGACAGTTTCAACACCAAAATGTTTCCATGTCACTGCACCGTTATTGCGATTGTAATGTAAACGATGATTCAATTGGTCGGATGAATTGAAACCAATGCACCATATTAATTCGGGGACATGAACAAGCTTCTTCATAAGTTACCTGAATGCACGTGATCTGTTCGTAAACGCTCCTCCGCTGATGGCGGCGGACAGTTTATCGACAGGCTTTACTAAAGACTTTAGACGTTACACTTGATGAATTTGGACGGAGTTAAATTAAGGATCATTTAAAGGCATGAATTGCGGGCTTTGACCAATCCAATTGCGTTCATATCCCCGATACTGACATCAAGCCGAAAGGCAGTTCATTTAAGCAATGGAAGTTGAGGTGTAAATATTAATGTATGAACACATTAAAACGCTCAGTTTATTTGAAGAACAGTAGTAACACACATTAAAGCTTGAACTATTTTTTCTTTTAATAATTTGTTTTTATATCCAAGGATCTTTGCAAACCTTGTTGCGCGCCTTTCCTTGCTTATATAGAAACAACTTATATCTAAGCATACCAATACCTGGCTAAGAACATTGCAACATGCATAAGATATGGCTCCTGTATATACTCGAGGATAATCACTTTTGACCAATTCCATTTCCTTTCATTCGTTACCATGGATACACGACGTTGCTTTATATACGTTGCAAATAATCGCATACAATACAATGCTAGAGATATACCCCAATGTTCTATTTTTAGCAAGACAACAATGAAAACATCCTTGCATTATCTTCCATATGTATATGGTATTGTTCTAGGTAGTGCTTGTTCTTATTATCGTTGTGTTCTTTTTTCAGAAACATATCAACTTGTCTTTGTCGACAACACTGTTGAACCTGGTGCCACCGAGGTTTCCCGTGACGGACGAACGCGACGGGTATGGGTTTGCATGGTTCACCGGTCATTACAGAGGCAAGGAAAAACATATTGCAAAGATGGTTTCTATCATCTATGTTTATTTTATTTTTTTTCCACGATTCTCATAACGAGATTAACGTTTTTCGAGCTCCCGCCTTGCGATATCACATGTTGATCCATTGCCTTTATTTATTCGTGGTATCCCTTATTTAATGATAATTTAAGGAAATATATTTATATCACTAACATGCTTATAAGTGAAATAACTGAAGCGAAAAGATAATATTCAACTGCAGCTTTTGCAGTGATTTTTTTAATATACTTACATCAATTCTAGTTACTTCCCTTTGATGAAAACTGAATACCCCACAACAACAAATCATACGTCAAAATAATAAGTTGATGCTAAAAAAGATTATATAAGCTTAATTGTAGAACAAAAAGGAAATAAACAAAACTTACCGTATGTCAGGGGCATGGTAATTCTATTTACAAACGTCTTCTTGGAGCTGCACTTAGCTATTGTTGTGATATAAAACAAACTTATTACAAATGAAAACAAAAAACAATGCGCTAACACAAATTAGATATTATATCATCCAACTAACATCTGATATATTTTGAAACTGTCGGACTTCGTAATATAAACTTATCGGAAAATTCAAACAACGACCAATCAATAAACTAGACACCTATCATCTGAAACACGCCAATTTTCAACAACGAAGCGTGGTCTTTAAAATATTGCTTTGTCTTTTGCGAGGCTATATTCAAAACTGAATTAGGCGATTGATTTGACATAGATAAAAAGCACCCAACAAACTCCAATAACATTCAAAATTATTTAAATCACAAAACAGTTTATGCAGAAAACCTTTCAGAGGCCCAATTCATAAAATGAAATGGTGTCCCACGACGACCACGTGTATGCATGCACAGTTTCACTGGAAAGTATGGTTGTTTGAATCATCAAAATAATAAATCAATACTTACTCTTTTATATAAAAAACAATTAAGTTAGACAGGATGCAATTATAAACAAGTATTTTTTTTGGGAACTATTGTAACAGGTCTCTCTCCTCTATGTATCTGTGGTTTGTATATTATTATTGTTTATAGTATATAATTATTTTTTATAGAAACAAATCACCATTGAAGTATTCTACATAAAACTTTAAACAGGCACCTATTTAATTATCTTCATTTTTTTCAGCGGCAAACACAACTAATTAATGCATGTTTATTAAAGAGGCTGCATCAAATAATTTAGGAATCGAAATAATTTCATTGGCAGGAATTCGTTACATTTCCGTTCACATATTTTTACCAGAAGCCGAAATTAATGATGAAAATGATTTTCACCCACGCTAAACCGGTTTTAAATTCAATAAAACTTCACACATCGGCTACTTCCCTTCTATAAATTTGTATTTTTGCAAAAGTTTTCTCGGCAGGTATCTTTAGTGGTGAGGCAGGGAATCGAACTTGCGATCCCTTGATTGACAGTCAAATGTGTTACCAGAAGACCACGGATCCGCAACTTGTGCTTATATCCATGCCTCTCGCTGGTTTAATATCAACTTACATCACATGACCAAAACGGAATGATCCATTTTAACAAATCTTTTGGTTGAACCTATTACATATGAATTTTATTATAGGACATAGTGGTGTCAGATTTAATAATCTTTAGAAAAATAGTGAACCATTAAGAATATAACTGCTTTCATATCAATTTATGATTTACTAGATTAGTTAAGGCATTTAATATTAAAACCTTTATTTTTATATTTAATACACAAATCATCAAAAGTAATAGCCGTAACGGCGAAAGACGTAAATTGTCAAATACGTTACAACTCTCACTAAGGCAAAAGAAGTCGACTTGTTTCATTCTTAAACTATGTAAACGAGACGTTTAATTAGTTCTCCCATGGTTTAAATCCCAAAAGAAATATAAAAAACGCAACTAACTTTTTAACTGAAAATACTATACTATTCAGAAATGTTTATTTTCCGGGCTCCGGACTTAATGATTCCGGAATCATTACAGTAATATCCTGTTTACATTTAGCAATACCTTCGGCGACACAAGTTTTGACTGGTTTCAGTGAACACATTTATTTTGTTATTGTCTTGGTATGGGTAGACCAGATATTGCTTATATCATCAGCATTTAGGAACCCTTCGATAAATATTGTAATAAACCATAACTATGTTGCTGAAATTAGTGTAACTTATAATAATATATAGTATTGAATGCCGATGCATTTTCTAAAGTTCTCATATCGATGGGCACAATAAAAAAATTGCAAGAGTAAATGCCGCTAAAATTAAAATGCTTATAGTAGATTGGCGAATGAACATTTACGTAATGTTTCAGGACACAAGCGTGTATCTCACAGCGGTGGCTACTTTTCATACATTTCCTTAGAGTGGCTGTTTCCAGATGAGAAGTTTGGGGTATTCGCGAGTGTTAACGGCCCGGGCCTGCCCTCAGTATCCAGTCAGGGCTTACAGGCCATTCTGTCCTACGTCACCGACCTGGCTCTCGATATTGCCCCCTGGCTGAACCTTACAACTGGCTGCACGTTTCCGGCACCTTGGAGGAAGCCTTTTTCATTTCACATTGACCCACCCGAAATATTAACAAACGACAATATAGAGGATTTTACTGGGATGTACGGAAATGCGTTGTTACCAGACATTACAATACATGTGAACACCTCGCACGACAAAAGACAAATTCTTTGGCTTGAGATGAACAAACTACAGGGCGAACTGTTCCCTACAACGTCTAACGATTCCTTCACCTTCAAGATGGTGCTTCCTTGGGAATATGCCATAGAGAGGGTATTAAATGAGAATTTTACCATCCAGTATCCGACCGATTTTTTCCGCGACCCTATCAAAGGCCAGGTGCTAGGGTTCAATATCACCTTGTCTGGGAAGAACGACGTGATGACGTACAGAAAGTGTGCTCGATTTTTGAATGAGAACGCTTGTGAAGAAACCCCAGATCCAATATCAGGATGCGACTGCTCGACAAAGTGTTGTTTCTGGTTTGTCTTACGAAGTGTATTGGTGGCACTTCTTATGTTTTAGCAACAAATAGTACTTTTATTATGACTTGGATACATATTACATAATTAGTAATGCATATTCCATTACCTACGTATGCAAGAGATCACTAAACATGCACGTCCGTGTAATAAGCAGATATTTCGGTCTTCTCGTGAAAGAATGTGGGGTTTTCAATTATTCTTGAACAATAGTTACAAACTCTTTGTATACAAATATTCATATATTAAAGATGTAAAATAATATATTGTAGTCTTTTATGGTTCTAACTCTTCTGTTTATTAAATTCATCTATATTTACATGTATGCCATACATTTAGTCACGCAGTAACTTTAAAGATAACCTTAATATTATTTTATTTTATGTTTATCGGTGGATTATAAAATTGACCAAAATTGATATCTTACTACTTAAAAATGGTTTGAAATCACTCTCTGTTCAGAAACTATGTCTAAATCCAAATTAAATGTCAGCGTGTACATAATCTGGGCAAAATATCGAAGACTTCATTTCCTGAATGATTGACGTCATCAATAATTAAGCGCGTGATTCCAATTGAATACCTAAAAATATGAAAAAAACATCAATTTGATCACATTTCGTGAACAACTGACCACATTTTAACTCATTGCAGCGGCACTTGACAGTTATAGTTCCAGTGCCACTTTCGACACTATTACCGTCGGTGCTCAAAATTATCCTCTATATTTTGATATCATTTAGAATACACAGTCTCATCTTTAAACCTGCTAAACTTGAAACTCTTAATGTTCGGCCTTTAGATAATTGATACATGTAAAAGAATACATCGGATGCTCACAAATGAAATTCGTGTTCGTTTCTATGGCTACTGAACAGTTTGTCGCACTCGCCTGCACTCACTAATAAGTCATGTTTAGCTTTACTGATTTATTTGCATTCTCCAATAATCACTTAGCACATGGAATGCCTGTCAATGAAAGTAATAAATTTACATTTGCTGCATAAAAAGAAATTCTATGTGATGCTAATGTCTCTGACTCTACATCAGGGTTTCATAGCCGCTTTTAGGTAACAAGCTTCACGAAACATGTCCTTTGTTATTTCCAACATGCATGAAGGTTACGAAGCTGGCCGAGCACCGAGGATCGGATTTTGTAATAAGACCGAAAGCACATGATTAATCTATTTTGCTTTGACTGGTTTTATGCTTTAAGTGTATGTTATGTATTTTCATATTCAAATATATAATGTTACGTCAACCTCTATTCACATGTATAATGTGTTGAGCGAAATAAACATGTCAGTTGTAACTTGTTACTTGTTGTTATTTTCAATAACTTAACATATTATATGTGTATGCATCAACTAACATCGTAGCTTTGACAATTAACGTGTAAATACATACAGACATTCGGGAGTGCCAACTATGATTTACTCAACATAAGTTCGTTAAAGTTGTGTTTCGAGGTAAGTATTTCAACAATTCTCTCTGACCATTCTTAACGCTGCTCACCTAAATGAGTGGACGGAGACCCAATATTGGAGACTAGGTTGAGCGAAAAACGGACATGCCTAGAGGTGCTGTCAGACAAATACTGCACAGACGTGACTTGACTTTAGCGGCGTGCTGTATAAATGTGATTTCTAAAATTGTACTGGCTGAACGGCATCTGTTTGGTTTCTGGAGAAGCAAGTGAATAAGCCAATACATTTCCATTTGGGAATGTTACATGAGGACACGATAGCATTTTTCAGTTTTATGTCAATCCTTTCCCTTCATTGACGAATACATGCCATGGAAAGGGAATAAGACTCGCTAATGGGATCGAGATAGAAAAACATGTTTCATTCACAAGAATGGCATGGTGTTGAAACAGTGCATGAAGCTTTTTGTCAAGACACTGGATACAGAAAATTGACGGAGATCTATTATTTTTTATGACATTAAGGTTTTTATTCCTAAACATGGGATGTTTACAGTCGAATAGACGATGCTTTTATAAAGAAAATCCCGCTGTATTCCTGGACATAAAGCCGACCGCGGAAAACAGGCCGGAAATCACCGAGGAGCATATACGAATTATACGCGAAACATGGAACATTATCAGACTTGATATTGCTAGAGTGGGCGTCGTATTGTTTATGAGGTAACAATTCTTATACTTAAAAAAATACAAATAAAATAAAAAGTTTTTTTTAATATGTATGTAAACCGTGTCAATAGCACTTGAGTGAACATTTTTTTCAGGATAATTTGTGTGATCGATTTCATAGATTCATCTAAGGTATAAGTTATATTAAACGATGTTGGTGGTGTTAAAGAGTTAAACGAATCTGATCGAAAGTTTTATCATAAGTTTGTCAAAAATTTAATTTTCATCTTAATGCAGGAGTTCTAAAACATCGAAAATGGATACTTCAATGTGTCTGAAAGTTTCCACCTGTCCAAACAACAATGTATCGTGTTGCATTTAAGCTTAAAAGATATTCTTGCATATTTTCGCATTAATGTACTGTCAAAGGATATTTAGATATCGCTATTTTACACAAGTAATATCTGTTGTAATAGAAATCCGTATATTATGGTCAATGCTTTCTGGATAAATTACAAATGATCGATACAATCCAATCAAATGTCTTACTTGTTTATTCTAACTAGTTAGTATCATTCATTGTTAAGGACAATGGAAAACATACTTCACACTAATTCTCGTTTCTTTTCGAATACAAATAATACCACAGTTATAAACAAACAAACGGTTGTTGTACTAAACAAAGTGATTATCAAAGTACAATGACGTTTCCCAACGATATTCTATAACCATATTAGCATTATAAGTTTGGGGTGTACGTTTATTTTTACGCCATCACCGAAAGTTCGTTCATCGGCGTCCATTAGGGTCGGAAGCAGTGAGAGTATAAGTCTTGCAAGGTTTTGTTCGTGCACAGACAGTATGTTACCCTGGTAAGAGCTACTCTGGTTCGTTAACGTGCACCATAAGTGTAAAACACTGTCACTATAACGTCCCTCCCGGAAGACGGTAACTTTTCTCCACATTATTAGTTAGTAACAGCGGGAGTACCTACCAATCAAATTCTTGATAATGGTTTGTTCAATGCATTTAACGGTTATTTATTGTTCATTGATTTGTCTGCTTTAGAAATCCGCAAAATGGTTCTGTTCGCTAAGGTACCATAATAATGCCCATTGTCACTTTTATGTTTAGCATGGAGATGTGTTGGGGATGAATAAATAGCGTGAAAAATTATATATGCTTCTGTTAATATTCGTTTATACTTGATAGATTGTGATACAATTCCGTTGTTTAATTTCACGCTGCTAAGAGAGGATATCAGTCAAATGATGCCATAATTAAATATTATCTAATGAAATGCATAGCTCGTTCACCACAAGTATTTCAACACTAAAATAATCACTTAGCACATGGAATGCCTGTCAATGAAAGTAATAAATTTACATTTGCTGCATAAAAAGAAATTCTATGTGATGCTAATGTCTCTGACTCTACATCAGGGTTTCATAGCCGCTTTTAGGTAACAAGCTTCACGAAACATGTCCTTTGTTATTTCCAACATGCATGAAGGTTACGAAGCTGGCCGAGCACCGAGGATCGGATTTTGTAATAAGACCGAAAGCACATGAGAGAGGATATCAGTCAAATGATGCCATAATTAAATATTATCTAATGAAATGCATAGCTCGTTCACCACAAGTATTTCAACACTAAAAAGGGAATGGAAAATTGGGCAGCAAAATACCATGATAAGAATATATTATCATGTTGCAGAAATTGTGTGTTTGCTAATATAGTATTGGCTTCAAAAGTATTTTGAATTCCAACCGTCTATTACATAACTTCCATAGTTTAAACCTTTTTATTACAACAACGGACTGTCCATTTGTTTGATTACTATTAGAAACATATTCTTTTCGAGATAAGACGCCTATCAATGCGGGATTGTTTTGATAACAATACATCAGCGGTTTGCTGTCTCTAAGATCATGGTTTGCCTTGACCTAACTTTTCCTTCATAAAAGAAATCCTCCCTTTCATCAAGGTTAGACACCGAAAGCCGGTTAATTAAAGCAATTACTATTGTGGAAATCGATAGTGTTCGGTAAGACCAACTGTTGTTATTCACAAATCTAAAACAAGAAACATACAAGATACCTAATATACATAATATCGGAAACTGAAAAGAAAAATTAACTGAATGATTTTTTCTCGACAAAAAAATCAGACATACATAACATAATAAAACATAACAATGAACAAGTGACCTGTAAATAAAAGGATATAGTTTTAAATAGGGTACATATTGGAAAATGTTATAACAAAAGCGGTTTCTAATTATTTTCATGCAAACAATTACAAAAGTAAGAAGTTAGATGGATAAGAGCAATGTATACAAAGATAACATCAACTAGTTTTTCAAAATTTAAAAAAAACGGCCAGTTAACATGCGTCAGTTCCAATTTACGACCTCTTATGTGCGAGGCAAACACTAGACTTGCGTCAAACTGCGACCTCTTATGAGCGAGGCATATAATAGACTTGCGTCAAACTGCGACCTCTTATGTGCGAGGCATATAATAGATTGCGTCAAACTGCGACCTCTTATGTGCGAGGCATATAATAGACATGCGTCAAACTGCGACCTCTTATGTGCGAGGCATATAATAGACTTGCTTCATACCGCGACCTCTTATGTGCGAGGCATATAATAGACTTGCGTCAAACTGCGACCTCTTACATGCGAGGCATATAATAGACTTGCTTCATACCGCGACCTCTTATATGCGAGGCATATAATAGATTGCGTCAAACTGCGACCTCTTATGTGCGAGGCATATAATAGACATGCGTCAAACTGCGACCTCTTATGTGCGAGGCATATAATAGACATGCGTCAAACTGCGACCTCTTATGTGCGAGGCATATAATAGACTTGCGTCAAACTGCGACCTCTTATGTGCGAGGCATATAATAGACTTGCTTCATACCGCGACCTCAACTTGCGTCAAACTGCGGTTTCACTCGTTTTCATACCCTTGTAAATTTATTTGTTAGTTCTTTCATGAGCATTATTACAGGATAACAATAGTATAAATTATAAACAACACGTTGTAAGTAGCATTTTGTACATGGGAATAACAGTAAGGTTAAGTAATGTGTAGTTGGCAAAAATAATGTTATATATCATAGGAAAGTATTGCTAGGAGGATGTACATGCACTTTTAAGAATACCTTTATAGGAAATATCAGCCTGAAAAGTAGGGTGCCTTTTATAATATATCTCAAGGGAATGTGTGCTTTTCTTTTCCCAACGGCTACTCATAAACCTGAGTATTTCTTTACGATTATTGTAATTATGACTTTGTTAATAGCCAGGCTTGTTCATGTGATGTGACCGTGAGTTGAAGGATGTGATTTACGTAATTGTGATTGCATTTATAATGTTACGAATAAAGTGTATTTGAAAGAAGTCTTTGACCAAAGGTTTCCAAGAGCATTACTTTCATTGTCGATGATTGGCTCCAGCCAATATTTGTCCATAATTCTAGGAAATAGAACGTAATGGGAATGTACTCCGCGGTATTAAGTGTAGAAACATTAACACGATTACGAGAGAAATTCCTGAAGCAATAAATGAGGCGAGCGAACTGTTGATAATCAATTCCAAAATTATAATTACAGTATCATGACATTTTCACGCAGTAATGTAAGTAGGCTCAGATCAACTTTTGACGAATTTTGTTGGATTTTGATATGAACGAACATTCAATGAAACCTGTAGTTGGTTTAAGGCAATGAAAGCATTGTCAAAATTATTTCCGATTTATAACCTTAGCATACACACCAATGAGCTTATATCTGCAATAACTACGTTACAATATCCGAATGAAAACTACAGAAATAAGCCCAGTAGTCAAAATAACAAATATACACCCTATTAAGATACCCACAGGTAAAGGGCAAAAACCACACTGAAAGAGAGACTCAAACAAACACGACAAACAGGTCATACATGCATTTGTACAACTTTACCGATAATTAATGGAATTAAGGCCTTGGAACGGTTATGGTTTCTTTGCCGATGGCATTCCTTTTCAGTGTGTGTATACCACGTGATAAATTACGTCATATATGCCGCGTCGGAAGGCAACATTTTGCTTAAAATAAAGACTAAAATCTAAGATATCTTTTTTTACTACGCAATTTTAAATAAAACAAGCAAATTCGTTGAATTGATATCCCCCGCCTGATTGGGCTAAGTCAAGGAATGGAAATCAATTGTTGATGAAATAAATGTATGAGTTTGAGTTTGATTGCAACTGTTGGAAATAAAAAAAATGTATTTAATGTAACAATTAGAATTGACCAAGAAACCTAGTTTTATGACTCCATGTTACCCAGTTCCAAACTATTCTAAGATTTCATCAAGGCAAACATTCTGATCAAGTTTCATGAAGATTGGTCTAGATATATTGCCAAAAATATAGCCTCTAGATTGTCCACATTTTTTTAAAGATTTGACCAAGTGACCTCATTTTTGACCCCACGTGACCTACTAGTTTCAAACTATTCCAAGATTTCATCGAGGCATTCTGATTATGTTTCATGGAAAATAGAGCAGATGTATTGCTTCTAGAGTGTGCCCAAGATTTCTGTAAGATATGACCTAGTGACCTAGTTTTTTACCCATATGACCCACTTTTAAAATGCAGTGGAAATTTAACCCAAGATAACATTTTGACCATGTTTGAACATAATCTGACTAATCACCACCATAAAATAGTTTCGAACAAGATTTTTGAAAGAAATTTTTGACCTAGTGGCCTACTTTCTTATCACATGTGACCCAGTTTAAAACATGTCCAAGAGTTCATCAAGGACAACATTCTGATCAAGTTTCATGAATATTAGACCATGCATATTGCCTCTAATGTGTTTCAAAGGTTTTTCTAAGATTTGACCAAGTGACCTAATTTTTGATCCCATGTGCCCCACTTTTACAAGCGGTCCATATTTTATCAAGGGTTACATCATGACCAAGTTCGAACATAATCCGACCGATCATTTCCATTCCGGCCAAAGTTTTCTAAGCGTTGACCTTGTGCCCTATTTTTTGCTCATATGTGAACCAGTTTAAAATAAGTCCAAGATTTTATCAACGAAAATATTCTGTTTTATGAATATTTGACCATGTTAAATCCCTCTAGTATGTTCCAAAGATTTTTCTTAAATTTGACCTACTGACCTAGTTTTTGATCCCATTTGACCCACTTTTAAGTGGTCCATATTTCATCAAGTGATACATCATGACCAATTTTGAACATAACTTGACCAATCATTACCATGATATGGTTCCGGCAAGATTTATCTAAGATTTGACCTAGTGACCTAATTTGCGATAATATGTGACCCAGTTTTATTTACGAGCAAGAGTTCATTATGGAAAACATTCTGATTAAGGTTCATGAATATTTGACCATGTATCGTCCCTCTAGTATGTTCCTAAGATTTTTCTAAGATTTTACCTAGTGACCTAGTTTTTGACCCCATGTGACACACTTTTAAAAGTGGTCGAGATTTGATCAAGAGGGACATTCTGACCAAGTTTGAACATTTTCTGATTACTGCCTACCAAGATATGGTACCGGACGGAAGGACGGACGGATGGACGGAATGACGGACGGACAACGCCAAAACAATATCCCCCTCCCGAAATCTTCGATTCGGCGGGGGATAACAAAGGGCAGTCTATGACGCTTAAAGAGCACCGCCTTTTTATTACCGAAGTTTGATTAGTTTCATCAAACACTTCGACATACCTGTTCCTAAAATAATGTTTTGACAGTGCCCCGTCAGACGGCCGTATTGTATAAAGGTTTGTCGAAGTGTTTTAAGAAACTAAACTCTCATTTAAAATCTGGTAAAAGACCGAATGCGGGTCTCCGTAAGCTGCGTAGACTGCGCTATGTTTCATTTAAAATGGTAAAGAAATAGTGAAGTTATCTTTGTTTAAAGTCTTCTTTCGAAGCAAAATAATGCCTTCCGACGTAGCATTTATGACGCAATTTATCACGTGGTATACACACGCTGCTATTACTTAAATACATGTGTAACACTGTCGCTCATAATAAGCTTAGCAGTCTGTATTGGTATAACGATTCATCCGAAGTCAAGGTAAAAAGTTGAACAATTAATTTTTGAAATTAAAACTAAACAATATTTACTTTTAATTGATAAGCATTGTTATTTGCAAAAAAACAACACTTGCAGTGTCACCGTAGTCCTGTGACTTTGACCTCATTTTGAAATTATTTGATTAGGGAAACAGGAATTTAATCGTTTTTTTATGCTTTTAAAATAGAATAACATTTATCAAATAATATATTTCCATCTTGAGAATACGTTGCATCAAGAAGATTATGCATGTAATTAACTTAGCAGGGTTGAAAATCTACAAACAAAAGTTGTGTTTAATACCAATACAAAACGTATACATTCGCTGGTTCCAGCTTAAATAACATTTAAAGCATACTGTTTCTTTGGATTTCGTGTTCAACTAAATTACAAGTCGGTACATGTAATTTAGTTGCCATGCAGTGTCATTTTTCTTGGGATTTGTAAGGAAATACCCGGAGATACAATCAAGCAGGAAGTTGGGTTAGATTCTGTTTGTATTAGAAATCAGATTAACACGGCAAAGCGTATAGATGCAATATAGTTTTCTTCCCTAAGTCGTCGAGAGAATAGAGGTGATAAAGGAAACACAAAATTTGGATCGTGATTTCATTCGGATTAGGGTATGTTACTGTAATCTTAGGCATTGATTAATCGTAACAATGTAAATCTTCTTTGACAATAAAATTTGCAGAATGTCTTTCCGTCTATCACAGCTATAGCAGCTTATATTCTCACTTCAATATACACCGATTGTTCTGAACTGGTCCAGTCAGACAAGCCGTCCACAGAAACAAGACGGTGAGGAAAGTCAAACATTAAAACGTTTCAATATTTCAGTTTTCATTTAATTTCAAAGTAACGGCTTTGGCAACTGTAAACCATTCATCCCTTGTAACGTGTTTTGTAGTGTTGCCACTTGAGTGTGAACTCGGACTTGAGATAGCTCGTAATCATGAACCCTGGTGCCTTTTTGGGAAGATTTTTTTCAAATGAAATATATATATTTGAAATAGTGTCTTTCTTAGAAAAGAAGCAATGGCAAAAATTTTATTCTACATTGTTGATTGAAAAGTGACATTTTCCCACCTGTAACCATTTCAAATATTGTAACACAACGCTTATTCAGACTCCAAAGCACTCGGTGACCTCTTCAGTAATCTTTACCAAAAAGCCATTTTGAAAATCATTCACATGTTGGGCTATTTCGTGCTTAACGTTATTAGATTCCCTACAGACGCCAATTACCTACAGCTAAAACCGGCCGGGAGCGGTCAGCAGATATAAAACGCTACTTACTTGGAAAATACCACACTTTTTGTTAAAGCTGCACTCTCACAGATTTACCATTATTACAACTTTTTAATTTTTTTGTCTTGGAATGGGCAATTTTTGGCGTAAATATCTGCAAACCAAAGATATAAAATTGGTGACTAAAACTCAGATCGTAGATTTTCATATTTTCGTTCGAAAATTAATGTTTTATGGCTTAAACTGTTTCTAACGGGTTAAGAAAAATGCATAAAACATCAATTTTCGAACTTAAATAAAAAAAATCTGCGATCTATTTTTTTTGTCAGCAGTCTAATATAACTGGTTTCCGTGGATTTTCGCAAAAAACATTCGTTTACATTCGCAGCGTCCAATACTGGGTCAAACAAGTTTATATATTTTTACGGAATGTAGTCGGTAGCTTGTATATCTGCTGACCGCTTCTGACCGGTTTAACCTGGTCCGCTTAAAAAAATGGTACCAGCCAGGAATCTAGAATACGGTACAAATGTACTGCGTTTAAAATGTTATCTGTGTTGTCAATGCCATTTATATTAATTTATTTATATTTATCAACTATACATTGCATCTTTGTAAATCAATAATTAGGGTGTCACATAAATGAATCGGTAATGATTGTGAACATTACAAATGTATTTTGCTAAACCAACTAAGATGGCCAGGAATATTTGAATCGGGTACTGATAGAATACAGCTACTCATTGGGGCTGTCTTTATTCATTGTAAAAACAATGATTATTTTAACAACAAAACGGCGTGTTCACAACATGCATTGTGTATATACCAACTGGATGCAGTTATTGGTTTAAAATAAAAATTTGTTTCCCTACCATCCAAAATAGTCAGCACTGTTCATGAACTAGCCAGTGTATCTTAAAAGAATAGCATTGGTTTGGTTAACAGCAGAAATGGTATTTCTTTTCTGACGTACACGTTCTGAGTGAAGCTGTACTTTTTCCCTCAGAATTCAAGTTAACACAATACAGCCCAAAGTGCTAAAGTTTGTAGCAGCCGCCTATCTAACGACCATCAACGTACTCCAAGAGTGCTGAGGTATAAATGTTGAAAAAAAAGAATACAAGAAACATAATGATTAATAGCCTGTTATATATCTCTGTTGTCAGGGTTAAGACACATAAGTATTCCAGGAAGTCATTATCAAGTTATTAAAGGAAACTTTGAAAGGGCAATAGACCGTGTTTTTAACAAGCGTTTTCTGAGGCATAGTGTTCGTACTTACCTTTGCTCCTTCACAATACAATGAATAGTCACTTTTACCTGAAATTGCAAAATGAAAAGAAATGTTGTTGTTTTCGTTGTTCTTGTTGTTGTCATTGCTGCTGTTGTTGTTGTTGTTACTGCTGTTTTTGTTAATCGGTCGATATTTGGCCATAATCCTGTAGGGAGTGTTTCCAAGTCTGAAAGGACTGGAAACTTGATGGTAATGAGAACACAATAGTCTGCCGGGCGTCAGATCATAAACTGGGGGAAAATGAAAGGCAATATCTTTCCTCTCGTTATTTAGCTTTCTTTTGTAAATCAATTTCGAGCATACATATTTGAAACGTTATCATACACATACTATGTTCAAAATAGGTCAACATGACCCATGCTTTAAACATTTCAATATACACACAAAGCATGCATTTAAACAATAAATGGACATTTATTATACTGTATAATTGTTTTATTGACAACTCCAACATGTGAAATGTACAGTTAGAATCTTGTCAAAATTTGTCAATGGATTTCATGATATATATGTTATGTTAGATTGTTATTATATATTACTTCTTATAGTACTAAATCGTGTTCACAATCTAATGACTAGTAAAACAAATGAAAAGTATACTTTTCACTAAATTCTAAAAGATTTTCAATATCTATATAATTCGGCATGACATGTAATATATTATTTCTGATACAATTGTGGTTTTATTTAGATTTTATATTCGTTTGCTACGACAAATTCAATGAAAAGAAATCGCTAGCCTAATGAGAAATACAAAGAATCTTAGACCAGCCATAGGATTGATTGAAATAACGAATATATTTGTAATAATCTAATTATTGTATTAAGTCATGCAGTGCAGTGTTTTAACAATCAAATAAAACATGTTGTTGTATACCGTAAAACACTGCACCGAAAGCGGCATTTTATTGATATTTTGAATTAAACATATCAAGTGTTACCGCTAAACACTCTAGTCACTTGACCGGATTTAAATCACTGTTAAGTGTTTTGTTTGTCCGCCTTTTTGTGTAATATACCAGGTCATGCTAGATTTTATAGCTACTGGGATTGTCCCCGTGGCCCTTAGACTAGTGTTTCACATTAAACGAAAACAATTCGACTGTCACGTGTTTTGCTGAGAGCTGTCATGACGTACTTATAATAACGACTGTTAAAAAACTTTATGGTCCAAACCGTTCCTATCCGAATCTCGCATTGCTGTTCAACTGCCATGAGCGTTGTCGCAACGTGTCGTATAGTTCTCGTCATTCAGAAACCTTTGACGAGTCATTGCGGGAATATACGACGCACCCATCATATCCTGTATACGACGATTCAAAATTCTCGTCGTAATTGTGCAAACATAAGTGTGTTTTTACATGACATATTTAAAATCCTAATTATTTTATTTGGAACGACAGCTCTTTGTACACCAGCAGAAACAATTTTCTTTTTCAATTTAAAGACATTTTTGTTGCACTAAATAACTTAATTGCCAGTTGCAATCTCCGTGCGATTTAAGAATAGATGCCCGGACAGTCAATTAGGCATGCAATTAGTTGTATTTATTTTGCTATTAGAAAACAGTTTAACGCCGCTATGTTGGTAATTGCAGAATTCTGAAAAAGACCAGGACCCGATGGTATAGAAGAAATAAGGGAAAAACAAACAATGGTTCAAGAATTCCTTCTTAATCTTGATTGAAACAAGATTGTGTCATTGAGATTTGTATTCATGCATATCATTATTCGACAACTCCAGAACTATTCCTCATTGACATACACTACTTTTTTAAAGTTTAAGACATAGTCTAATTAAAATGTTTATTAAATCCTATTTACCAGTTTTAGGTATTCGCTTGGTATTAACTAATCCTAACTTGTACAACAAAAATTGTTATATTCACAAAACATACTAGTAGATCGGAAAGAATCCTAACAATTGTTAAATAATACCATATTTAATACGTTTACGAACAACAGTCTATCGATAACGAGCGGTCGCAAAACAAAAGGTACTTACAGTTCGGAAATAATCACAATATTAAAAAAAACGACTGCGTTGTACTTAAATAGATATAATACCAATTTTTCAATAAAAGGCCAATATCAAATTGAAAAACATAAATTAATATTTTTTACCAACGAGTATTTATAGGTCAGTACATAAAAACGTGTTTTTATAATATACAGTTTGCACTTTTAAATATCAGATGAGGTAGAACTACTTCAACAATGTTCATAGTTCTTTTTACACAAATAGAGAAGCAATTAGTAATTTCTATAGTTTGTTTAAATAACAGTAGCACACGGTTTCTTTCCATAAGAGACACGAACCATACTCGGAATATTTCAATTAAACGGCGTGCTCAATTACTTGCCATTAAGGATATGTATTGTGTGTATATCGGAGTGAAATATAAAGGTTTCCTTTATAAGACGCTATCTGAAGTTATTTTCTTTTTGCGTTTTTCAATGGGAAAGTGTCTATGGATAAATTTTAGTTATTAAAGATAAATTATTTTTTAATGATAACAAGTCTCATTAAACTTTACTAAAAGTGTGTGTTCAAGAACCGTGTTGATGCATGAACAAAGTTCTAAAAGGGCTTATAACATGACAAAGCCTAACGATTAAAACGAGAAATGTATTCGCTGTGTTTTTATTTTGGCTTTCACTTTCTATGAAATCGATTTATTTTCACGTTGAGTTTGCAAATAAGCATGCGAGAAAACGGGAAAATTGTGAATGCTAGTATTGGGACCCCCTTGGTTTCATAACGAAATCCAAAAATATCTTCGACAAAGGCGGCGCGCATACAGAAGAGCAAAACGTATAACTCTGCACACCAATGGTGTTTAAACAATCAAATACGAAATTGAGTTGACCCTCCATATTTCCACTTTCTCTGATATTTCAAAACTTCAGGACCTCGTTATTTCACGTCAAGATGTTATTGATTCAGTAATGGTTCCCAAGATCAGTAAGCAACTGGACCTGACTTAGTAAATAGCTATGTTCTGAGGGAAATAGCATTTGAAATTTCTTACCCTATTAATGACCTTTTTAATTACTCACTCTGTTCCGTTAGGGTACCACACTAGATAGTAAAAGTACCAGCAGAAATATAATCTATTAAACGCTAGTTAGATTTAATATCAGGAAGCACTAAGGTAACTCTTGGGTTTGTTCCCGATATATGCAACATACTATGTACATTCGGTCTTCATAGCTTTATTAACAACATACTTGTTAATCCAAGGTCGATTCCTAGTAGCTACGAATGGAAAAAAAACGAGTAAATTAACTTGTCATCGCAAGAGAAACAGAGCTGTGGTCATATAAAACATTATCGGATGAGGACTTTCGTTATTTCCGAGTACTACATCCCACATTAGCGCCCGCTATTATATACAAGGTATTCGAAAAAAATGCTGAAAGGAGAACTATTCGCATCTAAACTGTGGACTCGTTCGTATAAAACAGACACTGTCATCGAATGTTCTGCCCGCTCGCAAATGTGTTTACAAGGCGTAGAAGTGCATATTGTGAACGAATACACGAGTACAGAACGACTAAGATTGAAATTCCTTTGTGAAGTCACCGAGCTGGACATCAATGTAACCGAAAACTTATTGCACGCAGACGCCTAAACTTTCTACCTAACTGTACTTGGTTCTCCAAGGAGCTATTTGAAAGGCATGCATTCAGCCTTCCTGAATTACGGTTCGCAATGAAATGTGTGGGCTACAAAGATGTATAATCACATAAAGAACAATTAGTTATAGTCCGCAAGTTTGAAAATGATTAATAATTTTAATATCATTAACTTATATTGTTGTTTTTTGTTGTATGTGTAAATATTTGTTAAAAAAGAACACATATACATGTTGTAAATAACAACTGGATATTTGCTGATTGTATATAGCAGTGTTCATTATTGCCTTGACTTTGTGATTATGTGGAGACAATATGTTGCCCTTTCTGATTCTAGTATGATACAGTTACAATATCAATGGAGCTCCTCAAGGCTCAATTATTGGCCTCTGCTCTTTCCTATCTACAAAAATGACATTTTTTATATACAATCAAACATACGATTATTTGCATATGATACACTATTGCTTTATGTTGTCAAACACCCTTTGCTTAGCAACTTAATGATGACCTTCAAACAATCACATGTGGGCTGAAACATTGCTTGTTGCATTAAATCCTGCGAAATAACTCACTTTTTTTGAAAGTTCAATAAACATTTGCAACCCCTCCTCCAAATATCTTAAGACACAATTCATAAATATCTGGGAGTCACATCATTCGCTAGCAACTGCTCAAGATACGATCGTATACAATCCGTGCAACAGCGGGCTTGACAGCGAATTTACTTGCGATCTTTTAAATACGTTCTTGATCGTAAATCACTCTATGTTCTGTACATTAACAGAAACCCTCTGTTAGAACATTGTCTGGAATAACCTGCCGCAAGCGGTCGAAGATGACCTAGAAATAGAATAACACGAGGAGAAGTAAATTATATCCAAAGCAACGCGACTAGTATCTTTAACCAACATTTATGTTGAATGTGGAATCGAACTACCAAAAGAAATGCGACCCAAACATAAATTTATCCTATTTTACATCTTTCACTCTCTAACACCAGAATATCTAGCGTCGTCACTGATTCCATGAAGAGTTGGCGATACCACTTCGTACAGTCTTCTAAATGCAGTTAATCTACCGAACATTTCCCGTAAATCACAGATACTGTCGAGGTCAATTTTGCCAACAGTTATCTCCGTACGGAACGCCCTCCCGGAAGATATTTGTTCGTCACCATCTGTGCCTTCTTTCAAATACAAATTTGATAAGAATACAAAACATGTTTCTGATTTCTTCTAAGAAGGTGACCGCAAATCTTGGGTCAATCATGCGATGTTGCGTTTGCACTGTAACAATCTCAATGATCATCTGTAAACAAACAAATATTGTCAACAGTTCTAATTGTCAATGCGGTGATTTGTAGGATACTCTCCATTATTTCTACACTTGTCCATCAAATTACATCCAGAATACCACCAAAATGGACCGGATTCCAGCGTACTTAAGGTGTGGGGCGGCTATGGGGAGGGGTGTTGGTAACTTCGCTGTACGGTAGCATCTTTCTCATTCTGTTTTGTCAATCATGACGTGCATATTTATTTTACGTTTCATTTTCAGCATAACTTTCCATGTTATGAGCGTACCAATGTACACGTGTTAACAATCTACAAGTGGCCGTTCTTTATTTTCGTTGGAAATGTCTGAACTAAACATATTTGAATACTTCCAACATTGTGTTGCTAGTCACGAGACGTTCTCGCTAATGAAGGAACGCATCTGAAAATGTGTGACATTGTTGTAATCAAATGGGAATTCAACTTCTTTAAAAGACATAAATTAGAGCAACTATCACGGATTCTTTAGAATAATTTCAGTTTTTGCTATTCAGGCAGACTGTCGGAATTTCTTGATGAGATCCAGCAGTCTTTAAACAAACCATTTGTTGGGATGCCATTGTGTCTTAATTTAAAAAAAATATTTTGAAATTCTGTTGGTTTTTCAATAGACTAAAACAATATATATATATAAATGAGCAGATATTTGTGTTTGCTTGCTTTGTTATTAACTAACATTGACCCGGTAACGTATCATAAACCTTAATATACGAAGTAATGTATCATTAACTTAAATGTACACGGTACCGCATCATTAACCTAATTGTACCAGTAGCGTATCATTATCCTTAATGCACACAGATACGTACCAATAATCTAAATGTACACGGTAACGTATCATTAACCTAAATGTACACAGTAACGTATCATTAACCTAAATGAACACGGTAACGTATCATTAACCTTAATGAACACGGTAACGCATCATTAACCTAAATGAACACGGTAACATATCATTAACCTATATGTACACAGTAACGTATCATTAACCTAAATGTACATGGTAACGTTTCATTAACCTAATTGTACACGGTAACGTATCAGTTACCTATATTTAAACGGTAACGTATCATTAAACTAGTTGCACACGTTAACGTATTATTAACCTATATAAACACGGTAACATTTATCTAACAGTATATGGTAACGAATCTAACTGTACCTGGTAACGTATCAGTAACCTTACTGTACACGGTAACATATCATTCACCTTACTGTTAACGGTAAGCTATCATTCACCTGACTGTACACTGTAGCCTATCATTCACCTTACTGTACACTGTAATGTACCATTAACCTAAATGTACATGGTAACGTATCGGTAATATAACTGTTCACTGTACCGTATCATTAACCTAACTGTACAAGGCAACGTATCATTAACCTAAATGTACTCGGTAATGTATCCGACATCTAAATACGTATATGTTAATGGTAACGTTTATTTTAATTTTGATCAAAGTTTGTGTAACTGAATGTTTATGTCATATCGAAATAAACATTGTTTCAACCAAATGATAAGAAAATCTAATTTTATGAAATCCGTAAATAATGTATCGCTATTTTGTAATGTGTTCACTCCGTTATATTTCGGATAGTTCCGTGTTTATTCGCAATGTTTACAAAGAAAATTGCAATTGAAACGCTCGAAAATACTGTCGTCAATTTAAATAAAAACTGTACATTAATAATAACATTAACCTAAATGTATATAGTAACGTATCAGTAATTACATGTACACGGCCACGTATCAGTAATCTCAGTGTACACAGTAACGTTTCAGTAACCTAAATATACACGGTAACGTTTCTAGTGTTTGAAATAGTGCAATCGACACGACCTAGGAGTCTCGGAACACTATCAGCGCGTTTGTCTTCTCACTCAATGGCGTTAAAAAGCTGAAAACGTTTTGAAGTTGATATCAAGGACTTTTGATATCAATTATTTTTAATGAAGCTGTCGCACACTATTTCCGACCACCTTGGCATGTATAAAACCATTTAGTCGAGGTAAAAACGAAATGCTATTTGTGCGATTCATTTTACCGTATCTGGTAGATTAATTGGTAGAAATATATATATATTTCTATGAACATCATTATGAGTAAAAATTATTGATAAACGTGAATTTGTATTGGGAAACGACGTACTGCAAGACTCTTATTCCAGATAATTATATGCTCCAACACTATTTTTAAATGCTTAAAAGTTGTAACTATGAAAGCAGTTGCAAAACAATTTATTTTTATTAGGTGCAAACTTACAACTTTTATTTTTAATGGTCTACAAACTATTGTATAAACTACTCACTTAATGGGCTTTCCACTGTTTATATCTACCGGTTCACCTTATTAAAATCTTCATCGGCAGACTGTTGTTTTTCTGACATAATTGTATTGTCAAATTTAATATATAATAGTATGCTGCCTTCTGATTGGACAAATTATGTTGACAAATAGCTTTGGTTAGTACATACTTAAAGACCAAGAGGCTCTTTACCAGTTAAAAATAGCGCATTTCCGTGTGTAGCTGTCGATGGATAAAAATACTATCTCAAACAATGCTAGCAGGAAAAACCTTGAAAAAATCAAAGTTTATTTATTTATTTATTTATTTTACATATTCTTTCGGAGATGAACACATGATTGTATATTTAAGGCTGTAAAAATACGATATACAACAATTCAGCTTTAAGAAGCAGAAGTATGTTTACAAAAGAAAACAATCTGCTGCCTCAAAAGTGTCGTGAAAATATACAGACTTGAAAAAAGGATTTCTTCGCAGTCTTGATTAAAATGACACTTAATTTAACTGCAACACTGCCAACATCCATTAATACGAACATACAATCAAATAGTTATAATAAATACAGACTAAAAGCAAATGTCATAAATTCGTCTTGTAGCGCAATTTCTCAATTATACTTCAAATAATGAATAAATGAATAAAAACTTTCCGAGGACCGTTTTCCCATATTATATTTAATGGGTAACAATTGTCAATGTATGGCCATAATACTGTAAATGGAAACAATGAATAGGAAGTATAACGTAATGGGAAAGCGTCAATATCGTGTGTCGGAACATTGTCATTTTTCGAAGCAATATTTTTTTAATCATCTGAGTATTGCCGTAGGGAATCCTTGTCAAAAACGGTGACAGTTAAACTGTTGCAAAATAGAAATATTGACATAATTAATAAGAAAATGTTTGAATGCAGTCAGGCGATATAGATCGATTCTGGATGACATTTGAAAAAAATGCATTTTTATATTAAAATTGACAAATGGTGTTGACTTCATTGAATCTCATTAAAACCACTCTTCATAATTTCATTTGACTGTGGAACTCGTTAAACACGTATCAGACTGTCTGGCAGTATTCTAATTGAAAACACCATCTAATATCATCAGTCTGAAAAACATTGCATTATCTGCGTATTTCTTTGCGTAGATGTAAATTTTCCAATTAATTTATAAAGGCATTCAATGCATCGACGTCTCTATAAAGAGATTTATCCTTTAATATCCGTATATCACTTTAATGCAGTGAACTTCTGAAGAAAAATGAGAAAAGACATAGTGAATATCCAGTCATTTTGTTTGACATAATGGGTTTGTGCAAAAACAAAGAAAATAGTTCTTTAAGAATCGTATTACAGTAAAATATACTATGAAAATTACATGAACACGTGCCTTGCTGCCATAAACTTTACATTGATCTTGTTTGAAAGCTCAGTAGTAAAAATCTCGACACACTGAGAGAGACACACCAAGAGACACACAACCCATCGCTATACTAGCAAACACTCAAGGAGAGACATACGCCGTCACAATACTAACAGACAGACACAAAGCAACATGAATTATTACTACACGAACAAGCCGTTTCTAGACTACCAGACACCCACAGAGAGAAACACACTGTTACTAGACTACCAGACACCCACATAGAGATACACATCGTTACTAGATACCAGACACTCACAGAGAGATACACACCGTTACTAGATACCAGACACACACAGAGAGATACACACCGTTACTAGACTACCAGACACACACAGAGAGATACACATCGTTACTAGACTACCAGACACCAACAGAGAGATACACACCGTTACTAGACACCAGACACCAACAGAGAGATACTCATCGTTACTAGACACCAGACACCCACAGAGAGATACACATCGTTACTAGACTACCAGACACCAACAGAGAGATACACACCGTTACTAGACACCAGACACCAACAGAGAGATACTCATCGTTACTAGACACCAGACACCCACAGAGAGATACACACCGTTACTAGATACCAGACACACACAGAGAGATACACACCGTTACTAGACACCAGACACCCACAGAGAGATACACATCGTTTCTAGATACCAGACACCCACAGACAGTTACACACCGTTACTAGACACAAGACACCCACAGAGAGATACACCCCGTTACTAGACACCAGACACCCACAGAGAGTTACACACCATTACTAGACACCAGACACCCACAGAGAGACACACATCGTTACTAGACACCTACCAGACACCCACAGAGAGATACACACCGTTACTAGATATCAGACACCCACAGAGAGATACACACCGTTACTAGATAACAGACACCCACAGAGAGATACACACCGTTACTAGATACCAGACAGTCACATATAGACACAGGCCGTATTAGACTCCCAGACAGTCACATATAGACACAGGCCGTATTAGACTCCCAGATAGTCACATATAGACACAGGCCGTATTAGACACAAAGACACTCATATATTAGCACAGGCCGTATAAGATTACCAGAAACTCACATAGGGACACAAGTTTTAGCTAGGCTACCAGACACTTACATAGTGTCACAGGCTGTATTGACTACCAAACACTCACAAAGGGACACAAGCCGTTACTAGACAACCAGACACTCGCAGAAAGAAACATACCGTTACTAAACTACCACACTCACTGATGGGGACACAAACCTCAGCTGGACTACCATACACTCACAGAGAGCCACAAGTTGATACTAGACTAGTACAAGAAAGACCATTGATGCAAAGCATCAAAGGGCGCCGTTTAATAGTTTATGCATTTGTTATATGTTGAAAAACAAGGAATGTCAAGGCCAACAAGCATATTAAAATGCATCAAACCGCATCCATGAAATTCTCAAAACATTTGTTGCATTCTGCTTAACAACATAGGCTAAAGCATTGAAATTGAAGAGTTTCATGTTGAACATTTCATTAGGGGTGTGGTACATTAATGAACACGACAGAATTAGGGTGCTTGTGCACTGTACTTTTTGTCATTGCTACCTATCCATATACCAAGTTTTATTTCAATACCATGAGTATTTTGAAAGTAATTGCTCTGGTCAAGAAAAAGGGCAAAGGGCAATAATTCTGTAATTAGCTGAAATACAGCTATAGTCATTGTGCACTGCACTTCCTTTTGTTGTGCTTTACCATTGAATGATGTTTAATGAAATTTCAAAAAGTAGTTTTCTTGTTATGCTACGGACAGGAAAAGGAACAAAGGGAATAACTCTTGCAATTCGCTGAAATAGAGTTATTGTTCTTGTACACTGCAGTTCTAATCATTTAGGGGGAGGGGGCAAAGTCACCATGCTGGAATGACAACTTGAAGGAAGGGAAGAATAGGTTTCCTGATTATATGAGGAATTCATCATGAAGAAGTGACATGAAATAATAATTTTTGTAGTACTTAAATAAACATTATCATTTCGTATGAAAGTTACAAACATAAATAGAACATAATTATTGAACTGTTATATAAAAAGAGAACATTGTTTACTAGATGAAGTGCATTTATAACATATCATGCCTTGTTTTTAGCTGTTTAATAATACTAAAATGTATGAAATTAGACAAATTGCATAACAAACTGGTCAATGGAGTTATAATGTTAACTTCTCCATTTACATGGTAAAGAAGAGTTGAAAATGGATGTTTTTAGTTGATAGTGATATTAACACAAAAATAGCATGTGTTTTATAGGACAATGGCAAATTTTTCAAATATGATAAAAATAATGCATACAAACTGAATATGCATGAAAGAAATAATACTGTTTCTATTTTTCACAAAGGTTTTGAAATACAACAATGCACATATAAGCATAAATAGGCCAAATATGCACAAAATAATTGTAAACAATGTGTGAAAGTGATACTGAACACTTAAAATAATTTCTTTGTGCATTAAATTAATATATACCAGAAAAGCAATACTAAATAAAGTCCAAATGTATAATAACATGAAGAACACCCCTTTATGAATATCTTCATAACAAATCAGAGTACATGTAAACAATAATCATTTATATAATTAGTATCAAATGCGTCTACTTTAAAGTGTGTTTTCATTTGCATTAAATTATTATATACCAGAAAAGCAATTATAAAAATCCTTAAATGTATAAGAAACTGAAGACAACAAAGAATAACACCCATTTATGAATATCTCCAAAACAAATCAGAGGTCACCTTAACAATAATCATTCATACAATTAGTATCAAATGTGTATAGTTTTTGTGTGTCTGTTCATTATCTTTAAATGAACATCTTTAAAGTGAAACTCTTATTTGAAATCAATACATATAACAGGGCTTCCATTAAGAATTTGAAACTGGAAGTATAAACTTCCTGTCCATCAATTTTGGAAGTTTTACACTGAAATGTGGAAGTAAAAATCTCCTGAATACAATATCTTTTCCAACAATTTTTCAATTAGAATGTTAAAAATCAAGTAATTTGTAACTTTAACTTGTCAAATTCAAAGACTTATATTATAATAAATAATTTTATCTTAAGACTGATTGAAATTGTGACCATAAAAGTAATATTGACACAAGGTTTGAATATTTTGAACTTCCAAGCTTTCTACTTTGGTGGTTTTCTTCAAAACTATGGAAGTTTTTGTACTTCCTAGAAATCAATTTTGAAAGTTTTAACCCATTTCTAAGGAGTAATATACTTCCAAACTTCCTTTAATGGAAGCCCTGCATATAATTGTATTTATAGCACACATCAAATTGACTGATTAAACAATAACTACTTACTAAATAATGCATTTACTGAAATATTGTTTACTGATTTATAACAAGCTTGTGACCCTGTTTATAATAACAGAAAGCATGACAAATATTAAATGATTGATGTTTGCTAAAAGATTTACTGTGGTATACTATAGTATTACAAGGCAGAAATACCATATTTTATGTTCATTCTTATTAGCAAATTGAACTCAAAATCCTTCATTAGAAACATTGTTGTTGACATCTATCAACCCATTTTGAAAAATCAAAACAATAATATTAATTGTGAAAAGTCTTGTTTTGGAGTAAGAGTGCATCTTTAAAAATAGTGTGAGAATAGTACCAATTCAATTTGACAAATGAGACAAAAAAATTAAGTTAGGAAATAGAAGTAGTAATTGTACATAATACAAAACAACAGAACAATTGACAAAGCTCAATATAACAGGAAATCTATATGAAAACAAAAATCATTAAAGGCCATAATTATTTAAACTGAAATAAGGTATTTAAGTAATACACACGTTAATAAAAGCTTTCACCGACAACATAGTTATTATCAAGGTACACTATGGGACTTTTATCCAAATTTTAAAGATATTTTACCGTGAATTAAAAAAGTTATTTAAGTTTCATTACACCCAACCCCAAACTCCAAGGGCTACAAAGAGCGACAAGTAAATATTTTGTCTATATTTGATTCTTGTTTCACATTATCAGAGCTTATGAAATAAACACAACAGTTTCTGGTGAAATAAACTTCAGTTAATAGAAAACATCAGTTCAACCGAACAGCATTATTGATACACATGCAAAAAATCATTTTGATTGATCTTGTGAGTCTTCTGAACAGAGCAGTATTTCGATGTTTGAAAATATGAAGCAGTTTTATAAATTCATAAAAAATAATTAAAAATAAGACAACCTGCTGAAATCATTTTAAATATTTTATATGATGTCTAATGAACAATTTAAAAGACAATTTATGATAGTTTACCGTTCAATTTTGAAGAAAATATACATAATGTCATGTAACCATACATTTTATAGCTAATAAAATGCTTAAAAATCAACCCTTTTCTTGTAAAAATTGATAAAGCTTTATTAGACTTATTCATAAAATGTAATCATTCAAATAAGTGAATTTTACGTATGATACTAACTCAGAATTCAGATTTAAAAAAAATGAATGTACTTTCAAATTAAAATATGTAAAGAAACAAGAACACTATGTACATGTAGGCGGTAATGCCCCTCCAAAAATGTCAGAGTGAAATTCTCAACTAATTTGTCTTTTTAATATTATAACATGTAAACAGTCTCTGTAGGTAATCGATGTTTATTTGTTTTGTTTTGTCAATGGTATTCTTACATTTAGAATTTTTCACAATAAGTCTTCACTCTTCAACATTTGAAGTTTGGTCTGTTCCCATGCGTTTGTACTTGTAGTGTGTGCACAGATGATAATTACTCAATGCTGAGTCAATGCTGATTTGGTTTTTATGCCCCTTCAGGTTCTTTACCCATCTAGAATGTTTAGTGCTGTAAAGGAAAAAAAAATGTACTTTAAAAGCCTTTCTAACTTATTAGTGTAGATAATAATACTGCCATACATATACAAAATAAAATATAAACAGTTAAATATTTCTCGACATTATTTAAAAAAAAAAAACTAGCTGATACATACATGTAGATAATATATAAAGAAAATTACTAAATTTATCAATAAAATTCATCATCATCATCATCATCATCATCATCATCATCATCATCATCATCACCACCACCACCACCACCACCACCACCACTTGATTATCGAATACAGTGAGTTTATAAAAAAACAAACACCAACTCAAATATGTTTTATATGAAATACTCACATCATCTCTATCAGATGTGACTGCCTTGTGGATGACATGTATGTCAAATCTGTCTCAATAATCCAACATAGTATTTAATGCAGGCTGGAATTCTTCATAACCCCAATTTGTTGACTAAGTAATATTCAGTCATTTTCCTACCTGAAAGAAATTAGACTTCTGATTATCAACCGGCAGAAACTACAACAGTAAAAGACAAATGCACATGTATCAATTATACATTCTGCACTAATATCCGTTTTAGCCAAGAGTAAGTTGGTAAGCACAAATGTGTAGTTGTTGTGCATATGGTTGATAATGATTCACAACAGTACGGGGTTTTAACGAGACCTACACCAAGCAAATGTATGTCGCTAGTGTCAAAGCTGTCGTGGCTTCCAGCCCAAAACCATGTACGTCTCTTCTCACAGGTTTATTTTGAAAATATGCAGTTTGTAAACAAATAATGGGTATGTTCATGTATTATGGAATGTTAAAAATAGATCACATACCAAAATTTTTTAAACAAAACTTTAAGTCTAATATTTTTCTAAGATAAAACAATCAAATAAAAGATTACATACTCATATCATATACATAAATAATGTGCATAAGTACATTTAAAAATATGAAACATGTACATAATGCACCAGTTAATTGTAACCATGGCCCCCCAGGTCCAGGGTTATGCCGGGGATAGCCGGGGAAACGGGCTGTGTTTTTTACCTTTCAGGTGGCATTCACCCGGCACTGCAAGGACCCCTCAAAGGTAAAAACACGGTCCTTTTCCCCCACTATCTCCGGTATACCCCCGACCGGGGGGGGGGGGGGGCGTGGTTACAATTGACTGGTGCATAAGTAGATGTAACATGTATATTTATAATAAAATATAATTATAGTACATGTATGTAAAAATATTAACACGCTGTCTTAACATTTAGGAAATAAAAATGATTTAAGAATTCCAAAGATAAATTAAAAAACAAACATTTTTGAAGACATCAACGTACAAAACTACTCAAAGATACTTACATACATAGCCCTTTGATACGAATATCCCAGTTCCATGCCGATTGTTGACATTCGTTTTTTCGACAGAAAATCTTCTCTTACGCGTATAATTCACTTGTAATCCATGTTTTACTGTAATGACTCAAATTGCTAGGTGTATCGTAATCAACTGTCAGTGTGCAGTTTTAGTGTTTACTTATTTTAAACGTATATTTATGATAAAATCATCACCCGAGTTTCCAACTACTACGATGTAGAAACTTTAACATTATTGACCTTTGAATATCGGGGAAATACCTTCTGGTTCTAAAAATAGCAACAACCGGTATGTGTTACAACTCGGGGACAATCGTAATAAAATTTTACTAATGTCACCTTCAACACATTAACAAATACAGTTAGGTGAACATTTAATTCCAATATCGATTAGATTAAAGAAAAAAAAAGGTTACCTCATGGTTTGTCAATGCAGTAAAAATAACAAAACAACATAAAACATAATTATTCCCATTCACATAATTACCGGTCCACACATTTTACATTTCCGGCACATGATATTTCAGATATTTCAGGTAACCAATCGGAAAACGTAAACAAATCGGGAACAGTTATTAAACTTATTTGTCGTTCTTCCGGAATAATGTTTTGAAGATAAATTGAAGACTATCTATTCAACCATAAAAAAAAACATTTTTAACACTCATGCAATCGCCACCCATTTGCATTTTTTAATCATTATAAATTAATAGTAAAACCCAACTGTCAACCAACTTAAAAACCGCTCCTACCACTTACTAAAATAAATTTCCATTCCATAATAGGCGCGCACTTCAGTGCGGCGCCAATCAGGTAAAGAAACAATAACTTTCATCATTTTAACTACACATGTACTGTCAACAATAATATTCCATTTCCAAAACTTGAGACTTCAACGACCTAAATCTTATCATAGCCGAAACGCTTTTATGCAGTGCACTGTGGAAAAAAAGACGTCTGACAATTTCAATCTGTAAATGTATTTGAGAGAAGACTTTGTTCTGGCATTTATTAAGGGCATCATCTGGTTTTATTATCAACAACCATTGTTCACATCGGTTATTAAAAAAACTATTGTTCATTGTATGCACTTTATATTTTTTGTAGTACTGATTATGAGAATGGTATGAAAAACGCTTAGATTTCAATCGATAACAGCATTCATCTTATTATATATGTTTTTGCATAATTTGTCATCATTAAGTTCGATTCAGTAAGTTTTTTTACAGATATCTGTCTTAATACCGGGAGAATATTTGTCACATGAAGACCATAAACGCCGCAATAAAGAACACTTTACATGGCTATATAGAACTTTCTCTAAAATCTTAAACTTTCTGAAAATCTTGACCGACTGATTTCTCGGAGTTGAAATTTTTTGCGAAGTACACGGCTCCTCACAAATAAATAACTAAAAGTTGATTAGTCGTAAATAATTCACGCGATAATCATATTTTCAGCAAGTTTTTTTTTGCATTTGGAAGGTTTGCCTATGGGTAATAGGAATTTGAAAGGGGAAAATGAGCAAAACGAAATTGATAAAGTACTTGGACATTTTTTATCTAATCAAGTACACAGACGTTTACACTGAAACAATAAAGATGTGCACAGAAGGTTGGAAAACGTACATGAACTTTTTCAATGATCAAATCATGTCTAAACTTTTGGCCGTGCACTTGACCAATAAGTCACTTGGATTTTCAACCGTGAATATGCACTGTCACATTGGTAGACGCGCGCAGTAATTTGAAATCATAGTTAAAGATTTTTTACGAAAAGCTCTTTTTTTTAAATAGATTTTGAATAATTTTGTAATTCTTTATTTTTTATATAATATCTCACTTCTATTTATGGAAATGCCCTTATCTACATTTCATAAAATTACACATTAAAATGTTTTAATATGTGCATTTTTCCGCGTGACTCATCTAAAGTGTGTGTTTGTGGGTAGGTGTGTAAGATATATTTTCCAGCATTAGTCATATGACCGGAAACACTTGTCACGTATGCAATAAAAAACAATTTAATTACCCTGTGACGGTTACCTCAACATTTATTTATAATTAAAAATATATCTTGAAGCGATCTGTGTTTGCCTTGGCTCGACCCTGTAGGGTCTACTGTATTTCCTTATAAATGTGTGCATGTGTAGTTGAATGTTTGTATAGACTAGTCAAAGAAATCATATAAGCCCTCGCAATGAGAATGACTGTATGGATACTACCATAATTTTATTATACATTATATGGACATCACTTAACAGAACTAGTTTGAATATCTTAAGTGTAACTCCTAACTGCCTTGGATATTATGCCACCAAGCAAACTTTGTCTAGAACAGCAGTACTATGGACTCTAGAATAAGCCTACTGTGATTTTCATTATATTGTCTTTCAACTCTTGCAGCCGCACATAATTATAAGTTATGTTCTAACCAATAAGTATTTCATTGATTAAGAAATGCTTGGCCAGATGCAGCTCAGAATTAAAATTACTTAACAGACATTCCGGAATGTTAAACTGTGAAAAACTGGACCTAGCGTAGCTTAGCGACAACACTTAATTAAACTAACTGTCTCAACTGCAAGTCCAACTGCACAGTGCGTATAATGTATTGAATTTCTGACATTCACGTCATTCATTTCTTACAATCCCATCTACTCATTGTTCTTAAACACAAAGTTTATCTTGATAACTAAGTTTGAGTTTAATGCCGAAGTCAATAATTACAGAAGAACGCAGCAAATATGCAAATGCAATTGCTGACCTGAGGGCATGATTTCTAGCACTGAAGGCCAGAGATGACCAGTTTAGAGTATCGATTCTTCGCATCGAGCAAAAAAGGAAAAAGGCTGAGATGGGATCAAAACCATTTAGAAAAAAACAGCATATCCAGATGTTATAAAAAAATATATGGATTTAAGCAAATAAACAAAAAACACGCAACTGCAGACGTCATTGATCAAATGCAAACAATTCAATCCAAATGTTGCTAAGGAAAACAATCAGCCGAACAAAGATATTCAGTTCATTGAAGACGAACATTGGACAACCTGAGAGAGAGTGAGAGAGAGAGAGAGAGAGTGAGAGAGAGAGAGAGAGGTGGGGGGGAAGAAAGAAAACAAAACAACAGAGTAACAAAGTTATTTGTTCAGAAAAAAGATGGGTGGGTTTTGGACTAACGAAAGTGAAACATATGAGAAGCACATCTTGCAGTGTACAGGTCCTAGAGAAGTGTTACAATTTTAAAATGAAGAAAAACCGTATTCAATAGACATTGTCACTTCAAATCTCAAATTAATTATAAAACAGAATAACACTGAATACGAAAGTTCTCAACAATGAGCCCTATCACTTACTTATAATACAGATGATTTGATTCAGGGGAAAATGGAGAGGATAACTTGAGAAAGTCAGTCACAAAAAATGATGAAAAAGATACTGTTGCAACAAAAACGTCAAATGTCAACGAATATCACTCATCTTGTCACAAATTCAATACACTAAAAATCCCTTTTTAAAGTTAGCCTTTAAAACAAGTATCATGTACTTGAAGATGTGTGTTCTGAGGTTATTTTAAACATCGGCGTCGCACTTTCAACGAGCGTTCGACAAAATATCGTGAACATGAATTACATGGTAAACGTCATTTTTTTTTTTTTTTAAAACAAATTCAAATAAACTTTTCTTAAACTTGCACTAATGAAATTATCAGTTTCGAAATAGATATTACAATTTATTAGATTTATTGCTTCCATAAACCAGTAATACGATAAATGGGTTGATGAAATGGCCCCACAGAGCACAAATCCAACGTTCAAAAGCGTGAAATGTACACATTTTGTAAATATTATGTAGTTACTATGGAGATCTGATATGGTTGCTATGAGAAACTCTTCAATGTTTTTGTTTCTTTAAAATATGGTTATTATCAAAATTAGCATTCCATGAAACATTTAAGGGGAAAAGACAAAACTTAAATATCAGCGCATGTCGTTGGTTTTATTATGGTATGCATTATATTATGTCAGTGAACCCATTTTCGACCATTGTTATGTTTAATATAAGGTATCAAATGTAGTCAAACACTTGCATTTCAATAAACAATAAACTTAAATAGTTTCTATGGAAACCTGTTTTATGGAAACAATCCAGTTGATAAGTATAATCTGACATAGAATTTTACCAGTGCAACTGAACAGAAACTTATATCTAATTGTTGGGTGTGTGGTTTCCATCGCCTATTTTTAATTTGACATGTTCCTAAGCTGTTGCTATTGAAATGTGACCTAGATACTAAGACATCCTCAGACGTAATAAAGACTTAATACTTAGTGAGGAAACATATACTACACATGCTTGCTGTACCGTATTAAAATGTAATGGAATAAAGCCCTATCGAAATGGAGCCGTGAATCTGTCCAATTTACATCATTAAATTAAGTACATAATGACCACAGATAGCAAAGTCAAAAGTGACATTTTTTTCAAATACCCTACCGAATTGGATGAAATAAAAACGTTATGATTTCATGAAAGACAGTATTTAAACAATATCGAGGGTATGTTTATGAGAACATTTTTTTAAATCAACCGAACCTACTATTTCCATTTTGGCCCCAATTTTATACAAACATCTTATACATAATAATATATATCGGTGTAAATAAATGTACTTTGCAAAGAAAACACAATGCATATTATTCAAAATAACCTTTAACGACTCTTTGAATGGCTCAACTCTCACATTTGAATAAGGGGTTATTACAAAAAAAAATATTGACTGTTTTAAGGTAGCTCTGGATTTAAAAAAAAACAGTTTAAATTTTTGATGTCACAATGTTTCAGTTAATGACCTTACATAATTTTATCTATGTTCAAATCAGTGAACAGAGATTGATACAAGAATATGTCTCAGGCTTCGTTATTCCTGTATTCGGATCAATTGGTCGGGGTTCCCTGTTTAAAACCAGCATTCTGAATCTTTGAAGTCACTAATAACGTTCGTGTGGAAACACTAACCTGGTTTTTCACTTTAAAACATTCCCAATTGAAAAACAAGTAACTGGCTGCTTTAGAACAATCCAAGACACACAAATCGATTACAAGAAAACATAGGGTTGACCAATGCGGTGTCTCACAAAATTGAGTAGTAATACATGACCCTGAGGTCAAGACGGAAAAATAAGGCTACAAACAACCAATTTACGTAATTCCACAGGCAATGATTTTTCAAATTTTTACACTGAAAACTATCTTTGTTTTCAATACCGTGTCAAATTATGTTAAGCTCTATGCAAAAAGACCACCCGTTTCTTCTCTTTCATTCAACTTTAATAAAATATTGATACTTGAACACAAGAACTCTTTTTTCTGTATTAACATCCGGTCAATGGGGGGACTGATAACTGTGGTCTTGAACAATATTGTGAAATATATGAAATGCGTTTCTTCGTCAGTTTTTGTACGTACACCAAAATGAATGTAAACAAGAGAAAGATCGATCGAGTTAGAAACTTCCGGATTCTCAAGCACACTGCATAGCTAGTAAATCGACAAGCCTTGTTATCGGCATCCACACGTGCCTTTTATATCTTGACCCACACACCTGGACGCGTTTCCATACAAATCTAGAAATTTTAAAGAAGTATACAACGCTTTGGGAAGATGTTATCGATCATCTGTAGTTAAAATAGTGTTTTTTAGAGTAAAAGTAAATTGTTTAGAATAGGTAGATATGTAATCAAATATGTCAAGTATGTAGAGATATCATTAAAAAGAAATTGCCCTGTCCAGTTAATTCCAAAAAAGTACTTACAGTTTTTTCTTAGAACTAACATTTAAGGTAATTTTTAGCTGCGCGATATATTACAATGGGAGGCAATTCTTGAAACAAGTGTTTCATCCAACCTAGCGACCGTTATGGATAGAAATGGTTTTCGGTACAAGCATTTAAACCATTTACACATGGCATTCAAATGACGATAACTTTTTTAATTGATGGATTTTTTATGAAACGCTTTAAGAATTAATGTCAAAAAAATAAGAATTGTAAGATTGGTAATTAAAGAAATAGGTCAAAAAGAAAACACAAACCCATGTTTTGATAAAAGGCGTTTACAGATACATGTATATTATCTGATTTTTGACGCCATAATAATCATGACGAATCACGCAACTGCAAAAAAATTTAATACATATTTCTTTGTCCAGAAACTGGTCTTCCGATATCTTTTCTTTCTCAATTATTCAGGGAAAGTTCATAAATATCGAAAAGAAAACCAGTACAAATATAAATCAAAGCGCGATGCGCTGAAAGACTATCTGCAGACAAATATGTTAGACTTGCAAATTTGATTTGAACAATGGGAATGGCAATGGGTGAAGGCACATAGATAAAAGCGAAAACTGTGCCGAGGGTCAAGAGAGTTTGTGCCCAGATTGGGCGAGGAAACAAACATATCTTTATCTATTTTATGGCGTCTGGTGTCATTTTGTATATGTAACCCCCCATCCCAATGTATTTCATGTTATAATGCATGCCCCTTTCAATCGTTTCTAAAGGGTTCTCGTTGCTTTGAATAGATATAATACGATAGGAAAGTATAATACATCATATATACCATTTCCTTTTATGAGCATACACGTTTTGTTTAAGGAAAATCATTTGTTTCAAAGCAACTTCAGCAATAATTCCCTCTAAATGTGCCAATTCAATTCCTTTCAAATGCAGAGCTTATCAGATGGTCGAATGAGAATATGATTGAGAATATGATTGTGCATTTTTAGAAAAAATATTGATAAATTTAATGTTATTAATGTTTTATGTAAGTACCTGTGTAGAAATAGTACTAGTGCTGTTATGAATGCTTCATACTCTTTGGATGTTTTACAGGTTTAATCCGAACTACTTTGCTTCACCAGACGTATGAATGACTCACTGTCGTATCAGGGCATGTGTGCTTATATAAATATGTTATTGAAAGCCTTATGTCTAAAACTATGCCAAGAATACACCGGAACGAAGCTTTTTATGCAAAAAATGAAAACATCTCAACAGAAGTATAAACGCCTAAAATCGAAGAATGAATAGTATCTTATTATTGTGTAGCAGGTAAATTACAATGTATTGTATTTGAAGCAATAGCAACGCGAAGCCTGAGATACAACTATTCTAACACTCAGACAATTATTTTTGTTTCTTATCTCATAAAAGTAAAATAAAAAAAGCACCATAACAAATAAGCGTGCTTCAGGGTCACGTCAGGTTAAAATAACAAATCCTGCAGGCGATGAGACACTTGCGGTCGGTAATAATTTCTGGAACATCATGGGCTAACTAATATCTGAGTGAATATCCTTATGTTACCTTCCTACTAGAGCCACCATTATTTTAACCCTCATTAATATGATAAATAAACCGATCTAAAAATAGTTATTTTCTGCTAAAAACGAAACGCCTGGATACATAATTACAGCGCGGAAATAGCCGAACAAGCAAAAACTCATACTCGGACTGCAATACGAACAATCTATTTTTATGGTTTCGACGTCATTTTGCTAAACATAGAGCCCATTGAGACAAAACAATGGGTTAAAACGACATGAATAGAAGTAGTTCTTTGGAGTTTGCGGTCTTAAGACTACCTGCGCGCATGCGCAGATAGTCTAAAAACGATTGATGTGACACTTGGGTCTTGTGATATGCCAACATACACTTGATATCATTGTGCATTTATTCCTATTTACTGAAAAGTCTACCCAGTAAGTTTGGGAAAAGTAAGTATGCGTATTACGTGGCTTTCCCATGCTGAATGTACACACAAGGACGGGTAGCGCAATGAAGGGAAAAACTGCTGCGAAACAACGTGGATACAGAGCCAAACATACCATAAGATATGAAATTGATCGATTGAAATTTTTAAAAGATTAAGACTGCTGAAGAAGACAGCAATTTCCCTAAAACGCTGTGCGAAACGATAACGTGACTTCAAATATCTTCGGGGGGAAATCCGCGCTATTTTAAAACGGGGAAACTCGGCAGAAAGGAAATGAATTTAAGTGCAGTAAGAGTTTTACCCAAAAATAGGAATGCCTTGAAAAAAGTGTAACAAAAAGTTCATGTATTGTTTATGGACATGTTAACGACGACGGACGGGTATCGCGGTAGCGAGCCTTCAACACTACTCACAACAGTTCATCGCAGTTTATATGATCAGCGTATCGAATACATACAAACCATTACCATATCATAATTTTCTTAACATTGGATCCCTTTTATTAAGCTTAATTACAGTAGAACAATTGTTCATTATAACACAACCTATTGAACCGTCCAATAGACCAATACTGGGATCATCGTCGGCTACTCCCGATGCACACTACGCTATGTATGAAGTGTAACGGGAAAAGTACCGTGGTTTCTGACGATGATTGATACATACTCATCTTTGACAAGTGACAAGCATATTACTTCAAAATAAAATTTTTTTCAATTTTCGATCAGGAAAGGAACGACTCACACCCCGGCAAGAGTTACAAACAAAGTTGAGAAGAAAAATAAAATAAAAGAGAAATAAAACCTTCAGATTCAGTCTGTTATAGACACGTACACGTTGCAGTTGAGTTTAAAAGTCGTTTGAAGCTTGTACTTGTAGGCTCGTGATAATGTCTTTAATCAATTACCTCTTGATATCTTCCTTTACTCGTAAAAAGTACACCTACGTTCGCGTACCTGGAAGGCGAAGAACACAGACAGTAGTCACACATTCGCGTACCTGGATGGCGAAGAACACAAACAGTAGCCACACGTTCGCGTACCTGGATGGCGAAGTACACAAACAGTAGTCACACGTTCGCGTACCTGGATGGCGAAGTACACATACAGTAGTCACACGTTCGCGTACCTGGATGGCGAAGTACACAAACAGTAGCCACACGTTCGCGTACCTGGATGGCGAAGTACACAAACAGTAGCCACACGTTCGCGTACCTGGGTGGAGAAGTACACATACAGTAGTCACACGTTCGCGTACCTGGATGGCGAAGTACACAAACAGTAGTCACACGTTCGCGTACCTGGATGGCGAAGTACACAAACAGTAGTCACACGTTCGCGTACCTGGATGGCGAAGTACACAAACAGTAGTCACACGTTCGCGTACCTGGATGGCGAAGTACACAAACAGTAGCCACACGTTCGCGTACCTGGATGGCGAAGTACACAAACAGTAGTCACACGTTCGCGTACCTGGATGGCGAAGTACACAAACAGTAGTCACACATTCGCGTACCTGGATGGCGAAGTACACAAACAGTAGCCACACGTTCGCGTACCTGGATGGCGAAGTACACAAACAGTAGCCACACGTTCGCGTACCTGGATGGCGAAGTACACAAACAGTAGCCACACGTTCGCGTACCTGGATGGCGAAGTACACAAACATTAGGCACACGTTCGCGTACCTGGATGGCGAGGTACACAAACAGTAGCCACACGTTCGCGTACCTGGATGGCGAAGTACACAAACAGTAGTCACACGTTCGCGTACCTGGATGGCGAGGTACACAAACAGTAGTCACACGTTCGCGTACCTGGATGGCGAGGTACACAAACAGTAGTCACACGTTCGCGTACCTGGATGGCGAAGTACACAAACAGTAGTCACACGTTCGCCTACCTGGATGGCGAAGTACACAAACAGTAGCCACACTTTCGCGTACCAGGATGGCGAGGTACACAAACAGTAGTCACACATTCGCGTACCTGGATGGCGAAGTACACAAACAGTAGCCACACGTTCGCCTACCTGGATGGCGAAGTACACAAACAGTAGCCACACTTTCGCGTACCAGGATGGCGAAGTACACAAACAGTAGCCACACGTTCGCCTACCTGGATGGCGAAGTACACAAACAGTAGCCACACGTTCGCTTACCTGGATGGCGAAGTACACAAACATTAGCCACACGTTCGCGTACCTGGATGGCGAAGTACACAAACAGTAGCCACACGTTCGCGTACCTGGATGGCGAAGTACACAAACAGTAGCCACACGTTCGCGTACCTGGATGGCGAAGTACACAAACAGTAGCCACACGTTCGCGTACTAGGATAGCGAGGTACACAAACAGTAGCCACACGTTCGCCTACCTGGATGGCGAAGTACACAAACAGTAGCCACACGTTCGCCTACCTGGATGGCGAAGTACACAAACAGTAGCCACACGTTCGCGTACCTGGATGGCGAAGTACACAAACAGTAGCCACACGTTCGCGTACCTGGATGGCGAAGTACACAAACAGTAGTCACACGTTCGCGTACCTGGATGGCGAAGTACACAAACAGTAGCCACACGTTCGCGTACCTGGATGGCGAAGTACACAAACAGTAGCCACACGTTCGCGTACCTGGATGGCGAAGTACACAAACAGTAGCCACACGTTCGCGTACCTGGATGGCGAGGTACACAAACAGTAGTCACACGTTCGCGTACCTGGATGGCGAGGTACACAAACAGTAGTCACACGTTCGCGTACCTGGATGGCGAGGTACACAAACAGTAGTCACACGTTCGCGTACCTGGATGGCGAGGTACACAAACAGTAGCCACACGTTCGCGTACCTGGATGGCAGAGTACACAAACAGTAGTCACACGTTCGCGTACCTGGATGGCGAGGTACATGTACACAAACAGTAGTCACACGTTCGCGTACCTGGATGGCGAGGTACACAAACAGTAGTCACACGTTCGCGTACCTGGATGGCGAAGTACACAAACAGTAGTCACACGTTCGCGTACCTGGATGTCGAAGTACACAAACAGTAGTCACACTTTCGCGTACCTGGATGGCGAAGTACACAAACAGTAGTCACACGTTCGCGTACCTGGATGGCGAAGTACACAAACAGTAGTCACACGTTCGCGTACCTGGATGTCGAAGTACACAAACAGTAGCCACACGTTCGCGTACCTGGATGGCGAAGTACACAAACAGTAGCCACACGTTTGCGTACCTGGATGGCGAAGTACACAAACAGTAGTCACACGTTCGCGTACCTGGATGGCGAAGTACACAAACAGTAGTCACACGTTCGCGTACCTGGATGTCGAAGTACACAAACAGTAGTCACACTTTCGAGTACCTGGATGGCGAGGTACACAAACAGTAGCCACACGTTCGCGTACCTGGATGGCGAAGTACACAAACAGTAGTCACACTTTCGCGTACCTGGATGGCGAGGTACACAAACAGTAGTCACACGTTCGCGTACCTGGATGGCGAAGTACACAAACAGTAGTCACACATTCGCGTACCTGGATGGCGAAGTACACAAACAGTAGTCACACATTCGCGTACCTGGATGGCGAAGTACACAAACAGTAGTCACACTTTCGCGTACCTGGATGGCGAAGTACACAAACAGTAGTCACACATTCGCGTACCTGGATGTCGAAGTACACAAACAGTAGTCACACTTTCGCGTACCTGGATGTCGAAGTACACAAACAGTAGCCACACGTTCGCGTACCTGGATGGCGAAGTACACAAACAGTAGTCACACGTTCGCGTACCTGGATGGCGAAGTACACAAACAGTAGCCACACGTTCGCGTACCTGGATGGCGAAGTACACAAACAGTAGTCACACGTTCGCGTACCTGGATGGCGAAGTACACAAACAGTAGTCACACGTTCGCGTACCTGGATGGCGAAGTACACAAACAGTAGTCACACGTTCGCGTACCTGGATGGCGAAGTACACAAACAGTAGCCACACGTTCGCGTACCTGGATGGCGAAGTACACAAACAGTAGCCACACGTTCGCGTACCTGGGTGGAGAAGTACACATACAGTAGTCACACGTTCGCGTACCTGGATGGCGAAGTACACAAACAGTAGTCACACGTTCGCGTACCTGGATGGCGAAGTACACAAACAGTAGTCACACGTTCGCGTACCTGGATGGCGAGGTACACAAACAGTAGTCACACGTTCGCGTACCTGGATGGCGACACTTTTACTGAATAATAGTGCTTCGTTTGATCTTAACTTTGCCATTGACCATAAAATGAATAAAAGCACTACATATTCGGAGTATTTACCAACAAAATTACTTTCTTGGACAAAAAACAGTGAAAAATAGCAAAATGCACTGCACTTTATCATTTATTTTCTAGCACTGCGCCGTACCATAAATAAAATGCGACAATTTAACTAAATAATAGTGCTTCGTTTGATTTTAAACTTTGTCATTAATTTTGAAATGTAAAATGACACTACATTTCTGAAGAGTTTACCAACAAAATTACTTCCTTGGACAAAAAACAGTGAGAAATAGCAAAATGCACTGCACTTTATTTACCCTGTAAAATCGTTGACATTTCACGTCGTTTCAATTTCCCCTGCACATGTAACTTTTGTTCTAAAATGAGTTTCTACTCGACGAAGGTACCAAAAGATGAGGAAAAATTAGGAGCAGGTTCATAACTTTATTTCAGCTTCCAGTTTATTCTAAAAACGGAGTAATAGTTTAAAACTTACCTTTTTACATCCAAGATGGCCGTTTTTTATTTACATTTCGAATGGTAAGGTGCAGTTGTCTTATTTGACTATATTTTCCCGAATTGCGCAGTATATTAAATAAAACTTTGTATCAACCGCCCACAAAAACTAAAAAAAATAATTCCTATCCAAGCAGAAATGCTTGAAATGGAAAACGAAATGCAGATTCAATGTATGAAAAAAACTCATGCAAAGGAATAACGTCGTTTGGGTTGTGAAAACAAGTTTAACGTTAAATTTGTGTTGGTCTTTATATGTTTGCAGGTTATTTGAAAAGTACCCGGATGTTCAACAGCTCTTCGTTCATTTCCGTGGTCTTTCGTCGGACGAGTTACGAAACAACATAAAACTACGGGATCACGGCTTACGTGTATTGAACACTTTGGAGAAATGCATTTCTCGTGTGGATGAGCCGGAAAGACTAGAAAAACTGCTGTTTGACCTCGGGCAAAAACACAGCATGTATAACATAAAAGTGGAATATTTGTATGTAAGTATTTTTTAAATAATACTACGGATATTGTCTTAGAATCATGTAAATATGATTGGTGAAATGTTTAGTTGTGATAAGAACAGCTATATTCACTGCTGAACAATGCCAGACAATGTCCACTCACTTTACGTAAACCAACGTAATTGTAATTCAAGCAAAGCTTTTTGCGGTCTGGAGAAAACCATTCCGATTTATCTTGCATGCGACCATTACTTTTGTAATTATTTAGATCTGACGAAGGACATAACCAAAGCAAGAAGGAGGTAAAAACCATTAAGCAAAATTACTGTGCAATTATTTCTAACCCCGCTGCCATAGCAGCGTTGCATTTTCTCGGAAACTTCCATCGTAAACCTTGACCATTTATATTAGTTCTTGCTCAGAGGAAAACCTAAAAAAATACCTTTTATTGTGTGTTTTAAGATGGCCAGTGGACAGTGACAGTGGTAGCATGAACCACATTAAATAGACCATTGAAAGAATAATAATTGAGAACAATATAATTAAAATAATTATACAAATACTAATTGAAATAATAATAATAATTTCACTGTAAACTGAAGTTAGCCCTTGCAGTCATAAAATCAAACATCGGATTGCATCGTCAACTCAGTCAAAAACACGTTTATGACGAGTTTACTGATATAAATTGTGCTTCAGTTTTGACGTTAAGCATCATGTAGATATAAGAAGATAGGCAATAAATTGTTTGAGCTAGTACTCTAAATGTTGGAATAATAAGAGTTTATCCTGTATTCTGACCTTGGAATGTAATATTCAGACCGCATTAAAAAAACTGAACATCCAGACAAGGTGACCCAAAATATAAAAATGAAAAAATGATTTCTGACCCCCAAAAAAAAATTCTGCTCAAAGTCGTGTCTATATTTTTAGATTTATATTCTTGTTACATTTTCCTTATCCATAGTCTCAAATGTCGGGATTGATGATACTTGAATTGTCCATTCCAGCAAAACAAATACCATGAGCAGCCCTATTTTGACGCCTTTAGACAGTGACTACAACAAAAATTCACACAAAGCGCTTTCATGTATCACTGTGAACTGTAATGGGAGAGTCGTACACCTGACTTGATTCAAACTACGACCTATTATGTGCGAGGAACACACCAGACTTGCGTCAAACTGCGACCTCTTATGTGAAAGGCGGACATTAGACTTGCGTCAAACTACGACCTCTTATGTGCGAGGCAAACACTTGACTTGCGTCAAACTGCGACCTGTTATGTGCGAGGCATATAATAGACTTGCTTCAAAACGCGACCTCAACTTTAAGATGTAGGCACTAGTCTTGCGTCAAACTTTCACATCTTATGTGAGAGTCATACACTAGATTTGCGTCAAACTGAGCCCTCAATTGAGAGAGTAAGGCATTGAACTTGCCAAACTGCGACCTCTTTTCAGAGAATAAGACACTAGTTGTGCGTCAAACCGGTACCGCCAATGTCAAAAGCGAACACCTACATTTAGTGGATATTTGACATGTACATGTAATTCAATATTGCTCCATCCGTTTCAGTTGTTGGTGCCTCAGATGCAGCAGGCCCTGATGCCGGTGCTGGAAGACCGATGGACGTACCTGGTAGAGAGTTCTTGGTCCGCCTTCCTTAGATACATAATCCACATCATGGCGGAAGCCATGAATCTTTAGCGACTTGCTGTCCTCCCGACCTGTTTGCGACCGTCCTTGATTTGTTAACTATGTTGCTGACTTGATGTCGGTCGTATTTCCATTGCGCTTGGACCTACCCTGAACAGTGCGCGATACGCCACATTTGAGAACTCTGAAACATCAGATTTCATTCACCTATGAAAACAGGTTTTTGTATCGATGTTTAAAATCATAGTGACAGCATTCATTCTGTTTTGTATTCGCCTTTTGAATAGTCTTCACATTTAGTGAAAATAGTACGTGATGCATGAACATACAAATGTATGCGTCTAAATGAACGACCTTCATGTTTCATGTAGCAAATGTTAATGGTAATTGGGTAAGTAAGCTATTTCATTTGACTGATTGATGAGTGCTATCGTGAAATCTATATCTGTTTAACTTACACACTTTTGTGACGGAATGTGATGTCTGGTATATATCATATTGTCCCTTCATGTGCCTGTTTGATTTTTATAAACATATAATAATATTATATGTGTTAGTCTTATGTTAACATTAAGCTAATTGTGTTATACATGATCAATTCTTGAAGTCCGTTCTGGTTCCATTTTTTTCCGGGTAATACTTAAAACATTTAGAAAAAAATAAGCAGACGCTAACTTGAACTGAGTATGATTGTCCCTAGAAGTTTCTTATGTTTGATTTGATATGTGTTTACATGTACATACGATATTTGCCATGGTCATCTGCTTTCAACCTATCACATATCATATGAGCATTTACATAAATAGTGTTTTAGGGAAGTTTTATTTACCATGTGTGTTATTATTCACAAAGTCAGAGGTCAAATGATGCAGCCTGTCACCAAAATGCTGTGAAAACAATTCTTATGGTGGAGTTCGGGTGGTCTGCAGAGTAACCTCGCAACAAGATTCATGGCAGGTATACTGTCGGTATCATTTGCTTTCGCCGGAGGTTGGAGTAGGCGAGGCGGATGTGAACCACCCGGAAGAGACTGACGTCGGCGGAAGCTATCATTCGGTCGTTCCATCGCGTTGAGTCGAGGTTGTATACAACGTTCTTGACACTGTGTGTCGAGGTAAGTTTATTTGGGAAAAGTTCGAGTACTCGTATATGAAGTGTGACTATATGTACTTCACTCAAAGCTGTTCAATGTCAAAAACATAGCCGTATCCCATCTACGATATTGGAATAGTCTTAAGTTTAACGGTCTAATTAAGGAGTCGGCACATGCAGTTGTGCAGTAATCTTAGGACAAGCAGTTTTTAAAGGTCGATGAACGCATCTATGGGTGTAAAGCCGATGTGTCCGTTGACGATATTCGACCGCGTTAGGCACGGCAGAGCTTGGGCGTTATAACATATATGGTGAGACATGAAGTACCTGAAGGTCAGACTTGGTGATTGGAGTCAAGAGTTTGCACGCGTCGGCGCTCGATGAAGGACACTTTTGGTGTAGATTTTGGCCGCAATAATTTTGTTATTATATTCACTTCCTACACCACAGATATCACACATAGATGTCTCTCGGTATCACATAGTCGTATCAAACTCAACACATAGAAACTAGATCTACGGCCATATGAGTGAACAATTTTACATTTCAAATAGGTTTCTTTCTTATAATTTAAAAAAACTTAATAAATTAAACGCATATGATTTAGTTTAATACCTACATCTTACTCATTTAATATTTTAGACTATTCCGAGTAATAATTAATATTAGCCGTAAATAAGTTCGAACAATACAATACTCATTGTGTATAACCTGTTATATCATTGGCTCGATTGTTTAGAATTTTGTTAAAGTCCACCACATCTCTACCCAGATAAATTGACATTTTGTAATAATACCTGCCTAAATACCGAAAGTCAAGAAATTAGTATTGGGTCAGAAAAAATGCTCAACGACGATGTTGGTAAATGAACTTACTATTGTAGTAATTGTTTAACGAATTTTATTCTACTAAACTGCTACCAACCGCATTGTAATATGTGTTGTATTTAATTGCCTTTTTTATGTAAATGTAAAAGTACAATCAAGCAAATCATGATCCTAACACCTAAAGCTCATTAAAACATTTTGCATCGTCTGAATTATTCAACAGAGATACTTACATTGTTTTTGAGCAATTTATCCTGTCGGGAATAATGATACAGTTATTTCTTTATCGACACCATTCAAAGTGCATGTCGTGCGTGTAGGTTTCTTTCTGTACGGTTATTTAAGCCACAGTGCCACTGATGATTAAACCATTAGAGAAAAAAATAGTGAGTATATAACTATGATATTTTTTTTTTTTAAATAAGTGTATGGGAAATACCACAAAAATCCCAAACTGGTCCACTGACTTAGTACATATTTCTAGCAACATAAAATGTTAGACATTGAGAAAGTCACGTGATATGCAAATTCTGCAATGACGTTGTAAATTTAGATTATACTTTCTATCATTGTAGGGATTAAAAAGGGTCAAAACGGTTAAGAGAAGTCATTTTACATCACTATATCATCATATAGTTTGAAGTTATAGGCGCAGACATCCTAACAAACATGTCATAGGCGCAGACATCATAACAAACATGTCATAGGCGCAGACATCCTAACAAACATGTCATAGGCGCAGACATCCTAACAAACATGTCATAGGCGCAGGAATCCTAACAAACATGTCATAGGCGCAGACATCCTAACAAACATGTCATAGGCGCAGGAATCCTAACAAACATGTCATAGGCGCAGGAATCCTAACAAACATGTCATAGGCGCAGACATCCTAACAAACATGTCATAGGCGCAGACATCCTAACAAACATGTCATAGGCGCAGACATCATAACAAACATGTCATAGGCGCAGACATCATAACAAACATGTCATAGGCGCAGACATCATAACAAACATGTCATAGGCGCAGACATCCTAACAAACATGTCATAGGCGCAGACATCATAACAAACATGTCAAAGGCGCAGACATCATAACAAACATGTCATAGGCGCAGGAATCCTAGCCAACATGGATTGTGTGTAGACATCCTAGCCAACATGCTATATGCGTAGAAATCCTAGCCAACATGTGATATGCGTAGACATCCAAGCCAACATGATATATGCGTAGACATCCAAGCCAACATGCTATATGCGTAGACATCATAGCCAACATGCTATATGCGTAGACATTCTAGCCAACATGCTATATGCGTATACATCCTAGCCAACATGTTATAGGCGTAGACATCCTAGCCAACATGTTATATGCGTAGACATCCTAGCCAACATGTCATAGGCGCAGACATCATAACAAACATGTCATAGGCGCAGACATCCTAACAAACATGTCATAGGCGCAGGAATCCTAACAAACATGTCATAGGCGCAGGAATCCTAACAAACATGTCATAGGCGCAGACATCCTAACAAACATGTCATAGGCGCAGACATCATAACAAACATGTCATAGGCGCAGGAATCCTAACAAACATGTCATAGGCGCAGACATCCTAACAAACATGTCATAGGCGCAGACATCATAACAAACATGTCATAGGCGCAGACATCATAACAAACATGTCATAGGCGCAGGAATCCTAGCCAACATGGATTGTGTGTAGACATCCTAGCCAACATGCTATATGCGTAGAAATCCTAGCCAACATGTGATATGCGTAGACATCCAAGCCAACATGTTATATGCGTAGACATCCAAGCCAACATGCTATATGCGTAGACATCATAGCCAACATGCTATATGCGTAGACATTCTAGCCAACATGCTATATGCGTATACATCCTAGCCAACATGTTATAGGCGTAGACATCCTAGCCAACATGCTATATGCGTATACATCCTTGCCAACATGCTATATGCGTATACATCCTAGCCAACATGCTATATGCGTAGAAATCCTAGCCAACATGTGATATGCGTAGACATCCAAGCCAACATGTTATATGCGTAGACATCCAAGCCAACATGCTATATGCGTAGACATCATAGCCAACATGCTATATGCGTAGACATTCTAGCCAACATGCTATATGCGTATACATCCTAGCCAACATTTTATAGGCGTAGACATCCTAGCCAACATGTTATATGCGTAGACATCATAGCCAACATGCTATATGCGTATACATCCTAGCCAACATGCTATATGCGTAGACATCCTAGCCAACATGTTATAGGCGTAGACATCCTAGCCAACATGTTATATGCGTAGACATCCTAGCCAACATGCTATATGCGTATACATCCTTGCCAACATGCTATATGCGTATACATCCTAGCCAACATGCTATATGCGTAGACATCCTAGCCAACATGCTATATGCGTATACATCCTAGCCAACATGCTATATGCGTATACATCCTAGCCAACATGCTATATGCGTATACATCCTAGCCAACATGTTATAGACGTAGACATCCTAGCCAACATGCTATATGCGTATACACCCTAGCCAACATGTTATAGACGTAGACATCCTTGCCAACATGCTATATGCGTACACACCCTAGCCAACATGTTATAGACGTAAACACCCTAGCCAACATGCTATATGCGTATTCACCCTAGCCAACATGCTATATGCGTATACATCCTAGCCAACATGCTATATGCGCAGACATCCTAGCCAACATGCTATATGCGTATACACCCTAGCCAACATGTTATAGACGTAGACACCCTAGCCAACATGCTATATGCGTAGAAATCCTAGCCAACATGTTATAGACGTAGACACCCTAGCCAACATGCTATATGCGTATACACCCTAGCCAACATGTTATAGACGTAGACACCCTAGCCAACATGCTATATGCGTATACATCCTAGCCAACATGTTATAGACGTAGACACCCTAGCCAACATGCTATATGCGTAGAAATCCTAGCCAACATGTTATAGACGTAGACATCCTAGCCAACATGCTATATGCGTATACATCCTAGCCAACATGTTATAGACGTAGACACCCTAGCCAACATGCTATATGCGTAAACACCCTAGCCAATATGCTATATGTGCAGACATCCTAGCCAACATGCTATATGCGTATACACCCTAGCCAATATGCTATATGTGCAGACATCCTAGCCAATATGCTATATGCGTATACACCCTAGCCAACATGCTATATGTGTATACACCCTAGCCAACATGCTATATGCGTATACATCCTAGCCAACATGCTATATGCGTATACACCCTAGCCAACATGCTATATCCGTATACATCCTAGCCAACATGCTATATGCGTATACACCCTAGCCAACATGCTATATGCGTATACATCCTAGCCAACATGCTATATGCGTATACATCCTAGCCAACATGCTATATGTGCAGACATCCTAGCCAACATGCTATATGCGTATACATCCTAGCCAACATGCTATATGCGTATACATCCTAGCCAATATGCTATATGTGTATACATCCTAGCCAACATGCTATATGCGTATACATCCTAGCCAACATGCTATATGCGTATATATCCTAGCCAACATGCTATATGCGTATACACCCTAGCCAATATGCTATATGTGTATACACCCTAGCCAACATGCTATATGCGTATACATCCTAGCCAACATGCTATATGCGTATACACCCTAGCCAACATGCTATATCCGTATACATCCTAGCCAACATGCTATATGCGTATACATCCTAGCCAATATGCTATATGCGTATACATCCTAGCCAACATGCTATATGCGTATACATCCTAGCCAATATGCTATATGCGTATACACCCTAGCCAATATGCTCTATGCGCAGACATTCTAGCCAACATGCTATATGCGTATACACCCTAGCCAACATGCTATATCCGTATACACCCTAGCCAACATGCTATATGCGTATACACCCTAGCCAACATGTTCTATGTGCATATTTCCTAGCCAACATGTTATAGACGTAGACACCCTAGCCAACATGCTATATGCGTATACACCCTAGCCAACATGCTATATGCGTATACATCCTAGCCAATATGCTATATGCGTATACACCCTAGCCAACATGCTATATGCGTATACATCCTAGCCAACATGCTATATGCGTATACACCCTAGCCAACATGCTATATGCGTATACATCCTAGCCAACATGTTATAGACGTATACACCCTAGCCAATATGCTATATGCGCAGACATCCTAGCCAACATGTTCTATGTGCATATTTCCTAGCCAACATGTTATAGACGTAGACATCCTAGCCAACATGTTATAGACGTAGACATCCTAGCCAACATGTTATAGACGCAGATATCCTAGCCAACATGTTATAGACGTAGACATCCTAGCCAACATGCTATATGCGTATACATCCTAGCCAATATGCTATATGCGTATACATCCTAGCCAACATGCTATATGCGTATACATCCTAGCCAATATGCTATATGCGTATACACCCTAGCCAATATGCTCTATGCGCAGACATTCTAGCCAACATGCTATATGCGTATACACCCTAGCCAACATGCTATATGCGTATACACCCTAGCCAACATGCTATATGTGTATACACCCTAGCCAATATGCTATATGCGTATACACCCTAGCCAACATGTTCTATGTGCATATTTCCTAGCCAACATGTTATAGACGTAGACATCCTAGCCAACATGCTATATCCGTATACACCCTAGCCAACATGTTCTATGTGCATATTTCCTAGCCAACATGTTATAGACGTAGACACCCTAGCCAACATGCTATATCCGTATACACCCTAGCCAATATGCTATATGCGTATACACCCTAGCCAACATGTTCTATGTGCATATTTCCTAGCCAACATGTTATAGACGTAGACATCCTAGCCAACATGTTATAGACGTAGACATCCTAGCCAACATGCTATATTCGTATACACCCTAGCCAACATGCTATATGCGTATACACCCTAGCCAATATGCTATATGCGTATACACCCTAGCCAATATGCTATATGCGTATACATCCTAGCCTATATGCTATATGCGTATACACCCTAGCCAATATGCTATATGCGTAGACATCCTTGCCAACATGCTATATGCGTATACATCCTAGCCAATATGCTATATGCGTATACATCCTAGCCTATATGCTATATGCGTATACACCCTAGCCAATATGCTATATGCGTAGACATCCTAGCCAATATGCTATATGCGTATACACCCTAGCCAATATGCTATATGCGTAGACATCCTTGCCAACATGCTATATGCGTATACATCCTTGCCAACATGGTATATGCGTATACACCCTAGCCAATATGCTATATGCGCAGACATCCTAGCCAACATGCTATATGCGTATACACCCTAGCCAACATGCTATATGCGTATACATCCTAGCCAACATGCTATATGCGTAGACATCCTAGCCAACATGTTTTATGCGCAGACATCCTAGCCAACATGTTCTATGCGCAGACATCCTAGCCAACATGCTCTATGCGCAGACATCCTAGCCAACATGTTCTATGTGCATATTTCCTAGCCAACATGTTATAGACGTAGACATCCTAGCCAACATGTTATAGACGTAGACATCCTAGCCAACATGTTATAGACGCAGATATCCTAGCCAACATGTTATAGACGTAGACATCCTAGCCAATATGCTATATGCGTATACACCCTAGCCAACATGCTATATGCGTATACATCCTAGCCAATATGCTATATGCGTATACACCCTAGCCAACATGTTATAGACGTAGACATCCTAGCCAACATGTTATAGACGTAGACATCCTAGCCAATATGCTATATGCGTATACATCCTAGCCAACATGCTATATGCGTATACATCCTAGCCAATATGCTATATGCGTATACACCCTAGCCAATATGCTCTATGCGCAGACATTCTAGCCAACATGCTATATGCGTATACACCCTAGCCAACATGCTATATGCGTATACACCCTAGCCAACATGCTATATGCGTATACATCCTAGCCAACATGCTATATGCGTAGACATCCTAGCCAACATGTTTTATGCGCAGACATCCTAGCCAACATGTTCTATGCGCAGACATCCTAGCCAACATGCTCTATGCGCAGACATCCTAGCCAACATGATATATGCGTAGACATCCTAGCCAACATGTTTTATGCGCAGACATCCTAGCCAACATGTTCTATGCGCAGACATCCTAGCCAACATGCTATATGCGTAGACATCCTAGCCAACATGCTATATGCGTAGACATCCTAGCCAACATGCTATATGCGTATACATCCTAGCCAACATGCTATATGCGTATACATCCTAGCCAACATGCTATATGCGTAGACATCCTAGCCAACATGCTATATGCGTAGACATCCTAGCCAACATGCTATATGCGTATACATCCTAGCCAACATGCTATATGCGTAGACATCCTAGCCAACATGCTATATGCGTAGACATCCTAGCCAACATGCTATATGCGTAGACATCCTAGCCAACATGCTATATGCGTATACATCCTAGCCAACATGCTATATGCGTAGACATTCTAGCCAACATGATATATGCGTAGACATCCTAGCCAACATGTTTTATGCGCAGACATCCTAGCCAACATGCTCTATGCGCAGACATCCTAGCCAACATGATATATGCGTAGACATCCTAGCCAACATGTTTTATGCGCAGACATCCTAGCCAACATGTTCTATGTGCATATTTCCTAGCCAACATGTTTTATGTGCATATTTCCTAGCCAACATGTTCTATGTGCATATTTCCTAGCCAACATGTTTTATGTGCATATTTCCTAGCCAACATGTTCTATGTGCATATTTCCTAGCCAACATGTTCTATGTGCATATTTCCTAGCCAACACGTTCTATGTGCATATTTCCTAGCCAACAGTTCTATGTGCATATTTCCTAGCCAACATGTTTTATGTGCATATTTCCTAGCCAACACGTTCTATGTGCATATTTCCTAGCCAACACGTTCTATGTGCATATTTCCTAGCCAACATGTTTTACGTGCATATTTCCTAGCCAACATGTTCTATGTGCATATTTCCTAGCCAACACGTTCTATGTGTATATTTTCTAGCAAACACGTTCTATGTGCATATTTCCTAGCCAACACGTTCTATGTGCATATTTCCTAGCCAACATGTTCTGTGTGTATATTTCCTAGCCAACATGTTCTATGTGCATATCTCCTCTATGTGCAGAGCCAAGAAGTTTTATGCACTGTGGCTTGATGACAAAGGCTCATTAAAGTCATAATAAATGAGTTCAACTAGCTAAAATTATATTTTACACATACTTGAATATGCATATGATCAATGTTATATGTGCAAGTATTCCAACCAAAATTCTTCATGCGTCGACATCCCAGCCAGCAAGTTATATGCGCAGACATCCTAGTCAAAATCTTCAAAAAATTCTATAAAAGGGTTCAACCTATGCATACATGTATACACATTTATTTAATAAACACACATTTCTTCGGAGTATTATTAGATTCTGAATTGAAAAAAATTCAGACCTAATTGCAGAAAAGATGATAACGACTCATCGCACACTATTACGTTAAACATTTGGAGTGGAATAGAAACATGATCAGATCAAAAGCCTTAAGTTCATCACGATTTCAACTTGTTCTCTTATATGTTTTCACAATAGTTCGATGTGACAAAAACATAACTTAAGAAAGAATGTTCAATCGTTTTAAAAAATAAGAAGAAGTTCGACGAGAGCTTCTATTCTGTTATAGGAATAGGAATGAAAATGCATGGGGGAATATATGGTTATACTCCTTGGTGTAATATTGATTGCAGAAATATTATTTAATAAGATATGCACTACACATTATCAGATATAAGAAATAAGTGTTTTTTGAAGTAAAACGTTTTTTTCTTTAGTTTAATACTGGTCCATATAAAATTCCCACGTTTAAAGTCTCGTCACGAATATGATATTGCAAATATAGCTTTGACATGAATGTGTTGGGAATATTAAGACTGTCAATGTTCTCATTTCATCTAAGTTTTTCCCGGAGGATCAGGGAACTATCATATATCATTGTGGTGACGTTTGGCTTCATATTATGGTAAGCAGTTAATGCAATATGCAATTACGGAAAACAAGATATTGTATTTAATTTACGTCGTTATTTTTTGTTGATTTATAATGTCACTATTTAATGCCGTTTAAATGGGAATGACTTTGCTATTTTAAACAAATCCATTGTTAATGTGTTACCTGCTTGGTTCGCCCCTGTATATGATACATTTTAGACATCAATAGGATGCTATCGACTCCGAAACACAGTTGTAACGTTGTTAACAAAATTAGTCTTTGACGGTATACATAGCTATAAGTGTTGTAGAAATAATCAAACATGCCTCTTTCCGTGCAAATGTCATTCACACTTTAAAGTACATTAACATGTTTTTATAACAACATGCCAAATACAAAAAAGCTTTTGGTGGTTAAAAAGATATACCTGACTGTATCAGCTGCGCCGATGCCACACAATGGCAAAGCAACACCAAGTCCCGCGCTACATGCATTGCAGAAAGTGTTTTTTTTTGGTGTGGGCCCATGATAATCGAGGATTTGTTTAAAATGTTCCGCTATTTTACGTAGATCGATTCCAACGCGATATTTCAGTCAGTTTATTTTTCTAAGAAGACATAAAGGTGTCAACAAATAAGTTTGCTTCTGGTTTTCCGATCTACCCTATTTTTTACCCCGACCGCGGAAGATGGATTGTGAAATATATGTTTACGTTTGTTTGATTTTAATCTAATAAGTGTAAGTGGTAAAAGGTAGCATATACTTGGTGTTAATATATTTGGATGGCGTCAAGGACAATCGAGAATCTATCAAATTGTTTGCCTGTACGCCCGCTAAGTTTTCTTTAAATCACATAAATAGAGCTTAAACATACACGTAGTTTCCACAAAATTTAAATGCGTGGAATATTGCATATTCTGTAGTTGTTTGTCGTTAGCTGGTATGTGTGACCATGAAACCTCGTTAGCTATTCTTGATTAACGTAAACCTGTAAAGCGATTCTTATTATTATCAAAAACATCGTTATCCAGGCCTTTTGGTCACTGTAACAACGTAGTATGTCCATATAAGTCCATTGAAAATTAAAATACAAACTAGTGCCTAATTAATAAACATACGTACCTATACATAATTAGTTAAAATACATACAAGTACATAACTTAAAATATAACTACATGTATAGGATTAATTGAAGTACCTACAAGAACATCTCAGAATGTCAAAGCTTAGAGCTTTTAACGATATAGCTCGAAGTAAAATTAAATTTATAGCCATAAAATCGAAGCTATTGTTCTTTCACAGTAGAATAGCATGCATTCATTTTGACGTGGTTTAGAACATTGTGTATTAAATGCACCTAGACCCTTAGACTTTTGTGAGCTAGTTTTACGAGTTAGAATAAAACCATTTTATTTAACCACTTTAAATAAAGGACCTATATATATTAAACCACAAAAGGCAGTTTAAGGCGAAAATAATGTTACATCAGTTGAAATGTTTTCAATTGGGGAATTCTTGATTTAGCAAAGACACAACTAGACACATCAATTCCTATATCTAATCAAACTGTCCCAGTCTTTAGAGTTTTTAGCGGCACATTGCATTAGAGAATAGGAATAACGACATTAAGATTTTTCCCGGCGATTGGATTATCCATTTTAAGCCTGGAATAACCGTTAAAATCTGCGCGCAGGGATGCCTTTTCATTTCGGTTGTGTCTCGCCCGAAACCAATAACATTTTGCGATGACAAAACGGTTTGTCTCCGACGGAAACGACCGTTTCTGTAACTTCCAAAGAAAGTGTAATTTCGTTTTATGTCTCCACTTTCATTACGGATGAAATCTAGCTTTCGTGCACTTTATTATTCGAAGGCTGTGGAGTAAAGTCATTGCCATTTGACGACATAATCTTGCTTAATATGCAATCATCCAAACACTGATTATAAATATTGTGTTTGATTTTCGAACTCACTTATAACATTAGAATATCAAATAGTGTCCTTTAAAAAGCATCGCTCAAAAATATCCGTAGTCAAATTTGCTTTCAACTTTTTTATTTTTAGAAATTGCAAAGATTTTTTAATTGAAAGTTTACATAAACGATCCTTGCATGAATCTCTACTAAATGTTCTAAAATGATTCCAAAGCAGAGTTGTCGTTGACCGAAAAAACAAATTTCCAATCTGCCGAAAAAAATCAGTTCATCTTTTGAGAGGAATGCTTAGACCTTATATAGTTGCAATGGTATGCTTCAAACTGTTTTTCTTGCACAGTGGCATTGCGTGTAGTCATGGACTAAAGAGGAATGTTTCGAACTTATATCACGATGGAGAACCCACGTGATCTATAGGTCATGTATACGGCAACAATTATAAATAATAGATCTCGATTCAGGAAGGTTTTTAAAGATAACTTTCTTAATACTGGGATGAGTTTAATCATATAAAAACCATAAACCCCGCAATTGAGAGCACTTTCCACGGCTATATAAATCTTTCTCTAAATTCTATTTTCCTCTCAAAATCTTGATCATCTGATTTATCGGAGTTGGAAATTTCGCCAAAGTGCACGGCTTTTGAGAAATGTATTACTAAAATTGGCGTTATCCGTAAATAACAAATTTTCAGGAAGTTTCATGCATTCTGTAGGTTTCAGAAGCTTTGGTTTTATTTCTAATGGATAATTCTTATAGTTATTTGAAAGGGAAAAATGTGCAAAACCAAACTAAAAAGTACACGGACATTTTAGATTAGGCGGACTTTTCCAAACTTCAGTGCATTTCCTTATTATTTCACTGACGGGTGCTTAAATGCGTTGTTGTAAATAATTACTATTCTGTAAAACTCATAGTTGAACGTTTGTCCTTTTTTAAGCAGACGCATTGTAATGGATTGCGTGTCTCCCGTTGACAGAAACTGCTGTATCATATTGAACTGAATATCAGGAATAACAGGATATATAACATCAAATGGAATATCCATATCAAAGTATTCGTTCAAATAGTATAATGGATGATTTCAACCAGTCTTGGATCTTTATACAGTTTATTTGTTCAAGTGCTGGATTCTGTCTAGACCCTGACTACTGGGCTCAAGCCCCTGACTACTGGGCTCAAGCCCCTGACTACTGGGCTTCTACCAGTCCTCTCAAGTATGTTATTTCAATAATAAGAATATGATATATTAAGTGTATCAATGTGATATGAACAGCGTTTGAACCATGCCAGAAATGTCCTCTCAGCATATAATAACTGCCGTGATTGAATTTAGGTCCGACTCTACCAATGTCTGTTTAGTTTACTGAGAATACCAAAATGGGTTCCCTCGTTCAATCTATGATGAACCAGACCATATAATCATTTTGCTCTGGTTATGGGTAAATTAACCAATGAAGGAAGGGAAAATGCCATAAAGCAAACCTACCAGGCAATTACTTTAAACCCTATCAGTGCTGTGTCCTCTCCGAACCGTCAAGAATAATACTTAAGCTAAACGAATAACAAGGTATTGGAATCGAAACGTCGATTGCTCTTGTATTGTTGTCTTTCTAAGTTTATTCCGAATTTCTTTGTGAAACAGTTGTTCTGTATTTTTTTTTCTCGAGTTTCTACCATTAACTTAGATGTTTGGCAAGTATGAGAAAGACCTTGGAATTCAAAACATTGAAAAACAAACTTAAATATGGCATTCCAGTTAAGGAAACCTTAAACTAAATGGTTGCTTGTTAAGCATTTAATCTATGGCCACATGGTCCAGGTGCCAACGAACTATACTAATTTAAGACATCAGCTATGATTCTTTTCTCATGACTTTTGTTTTTAATAAAACAATATTAACAACAGAGGCAATCGCAATTGTCAAACAATTGAGGAAAAACGGTTATTCGCATTCACATATTGATGTGTTGTTTACATTAATGTTACCACGCATCATAACGCCATTCAAAAATTAGTCGTAGTTAACAACAGTTAATGAATAGGTGTGTTTTTTTAAATTACTTCTTATCAAATGTCATCGGCCGTTTGGACGCTTGAAAATTAAATATGGGGCAAGGCAAACATCCGCTTATAATGACCTTATTCCCGTCGTTGATATTTCAATCCAGGTGGTTAAGCAAGGGTAAAAATGGCGGCATAATATTTTACTTTATAGAAATAGTGTTTTCGGTATGTCTTGCCCTTTGTGTAAGGTAATGCACCTTTAACACAATCTCGCCTACAGCGTACTCAAATAGCAACAATAATGCAATTAAACAAACAGGGGGGAAGCCCAGTAGTCGAAAATTCGAATTAAACCCTGTATAGGAGCATAACACAATGTTCCAAACGATATTGACCTATAGACCAACCATACTATCATCGCATACACATATACAAACACCACAAACAAGCCATACCCTCATAAGATTGCTTTACCGTTAAATGGTGGTATTTTAGCCTCCTTGGAACGGTCAGAAGAACAAGAGTTTAGTGGAACGCATCAAGCCCAATCAGGTTATTCCAGAGAGCCACCATAATGTGGATAATGACTGACCAGGAACTCTCCACCAGCCACGCCCATCGGTCTTAAAGCACCAGTATCAGCGCCTGCTGCATTTTGGGGGAAATAAGTATGTAAATTAATAAAAAAATCATAAAAATACACATAACCAAGAACGGCACAAAGATAGAATTCAAGATCTGCCCTTTATAGAATATCCAACACAAAATGCTCATCCAAATAAAATTTCTAAGTCTATAGTGACTAGGCCAAAACTATGGTTTGTTTAAAGTTACATCCTTTTCAAAAATGTGTAGGGTAGGCTTTTTATTAGGCTTTATATAAGAACCACTGACAGTTTTGTCTCTGCCTATTCCGTAGGTAGCCTCTGTTACTCAAACCAGATGTATTTTCTAGACCCTTTGACATGTCCAGACAAATGTCATTAACTTATATTTCGCTTCATGCTAAACTATTTTCATATTTGTGATATTTGTGTAGATTGTATGGCATTTTTGTATTTATATCTTTAAAAATAAATATTGCAGAATAGAACAGACAGTGTATTCGACTTATACAAGAGTACATCGTCGTAATATATATAGTTGTTAGTAAACATGTCACGTATATTGACTTAAAAACATAATATTATAAAATAGAATGTAATAAAGGCAAAAAGTTTATGTAAATTGAATACAAACTAATTATTATGTTACGTTGGCAATGAGTTTCATAACTACTATATTAAGTAAAATTATTTATAAGTGAGTTGCGTATAACAAGTGCTTCTTTTATATATTTACAAACATTCAGAACTTCCTTTTAATCACACGATGCCAATTATTGATGGAATTTGAATACAGATGGATTAATATAGTAAAATCGTTTTACGTAACTGACGATAACATCGACAAATATATATGAGGTCATATTCATCCTCTATGTCCCTACTATAAACATAAACTATAACACTCGTTACGATATATATTATTACGTGCATATTGTCTTGGTTGTATTCTTAACGGGTGTTTAGAAACTCTCAATCTAACAAAGTATAAACGTAAATTCTTTGGAACTGAATCTAAATATACTTCATTATCAAAGGAAGTTTTAAAAAGTATATTCATATCCAAAACAAAACTGTAGAACAAATAATATTATACCATTCTTGTTTAAATGTATCTATAATTCCACATTTAAATTCATTTATAAATATATTAACAATGTACACTATTTGGATTATTTAATACACGTTCAAAACCATAATCATTTAACATTGGTTTTAACTTTAGTAACCCAGTTAATACAATCCTTATTACAATCATCAATGTCCTATTTATACACGGACTTTATTATAATGGTTTTACTCTTGTAGATCTTAAACCAGTATCTAAACATTCTAACATATATGTTTATGTATAGATTGCACACCACTGAGGACCATAACAAAATATGGAATTATAAGAACTGGTCAGTCAGTCCCGAAGGTGTTTATTGACCGAGATGTAAACCAATGTTCTCGGGGTAGACAGGCCGGTTCCTATAATGGTATATGGCCGAAAGCGGTTTTTCATAGTTGTTATATTATACCAAACATTTTATATTACCGTTCAATATTGGCAAATTGCTTTTGAACTTTTTTTAATAGCATGTCAAAACTGAATTGTATAATATTTCAAAAATAACAATAAAAAACAACTAACATATGATTCTTAATAATTTATAGTTCACAAAATGTCTGTAACAGAAACAAAACTCATTACAGTTATAAACTTTAAAGTTTTGTCACAGTCAAACGTTCTAAGTTCACTTGTAATAAATCTGCACATTGAATTCACTAAACCTTAAAGCAGACGATGACCACTTACCAATTTTAACAATGTTTTCATTTATTGTCATGCTAAATGGCAAACTCACATTTTTGACCGAGGAGGTCCAATTCCAATGTCATTTGGCTTGTTCATTACAATATTATTAGCTCATGATCTTGAATAGTTCATATAATGTGATATGTCCTCCAAAGTGTGTTCCGTCTCGCTTTTGCTTTTAGTGTCTTTCACGTAACTACAAACATATGATTCATTGCGATGCCCAGAAATCGTCATAATGTGACTTGCTTCAAAGCCGGCATGACTAAGAGCTGTTAAACAAATATTTACACCTCAACTTCCATTCCTTAAATGAACTGCCTTTCGGCAATTGCAGTTATCAATCGATGAACGCAACAGTTTCGGATATATTCGGATCGCAATTCATCGCATAACAATATACATGAAAACTATTGATCTTGTTATTGTTTGTATTGTGTCAGCAGGTCCCGTAAATTATAAATCAACATTTTAGAAAGTGTTAATTTATCATATTTTAAGTGTATTGTTGCCAAAATGTTTCCGGTTACAGTCGGTTCTGTTTACAGAATTGTTAAAAAAGGATTACTGAAAAGTTTTCTTAAATGAAATGAAGTATTTTTTTAACAATTCATGAATGAAAGAATGAACTATTGAATGGCGGGCATGGTGTCATTATCGGGATATGAACGTGATTGGGCTGGTCAATGTGCGCGTGGAGTTCTTCGGACTCCACATACTTTGCCCAGCCCAATTGCGTTCATACCCTGATATTGACATCAACAACGCAATTCATTCTTTAAATAACTGCATAAGATGTAAAAAGGGAGCTTTGTAATATAAACTAAACTATTGCTCCAAACTTCAGAAGCGTGCGAAGAATACATCTATAAGGCACATACAAAATAGTATATGGCAAATAATTACATAATATGATCAGTGCACAAAAGGTTGTGACCCTAAGTTTCGCCCCCGTCTAACATCAAGTCGTGGAACCGCCCCTGGCATCACCGTTATAATTCCCCTTTGAATATTTATAAGCAACGAGTCAAAAGCTATAAATGAGCAGTTTATAACGTTCAGTCAAAGAAAATAGCAACTTATACCGTTTTGTGAGTGGTAACCATGTTTGTCGGAGGAAGCTAGCTGTTTTTGTCAATATATGATCATAACATGGCCTTGATATTTCATTACAGACCTAACAATGCGTTATATTCCTTCGGTTCATAATCATGTAATTTACATTTGATTGACTGTACCTTTTTTGCTTGCTGGCCAAAAATTGTCTATTAGATCTTTAGAAATCTCATATTCCAGGGTATCCCCGGATACTTTTCGAACAAAGCCATGCCTTTGAAGAATGAAAACATATGAAATGACACGTGTAAAGTATCTAATTAGCTGTGATTGTCAACAAGACTCCTCAACATCACAATAAACCACAGGTTTTGTATTGTTACATTAATACCATTATCATGGCTACCTTACAGCTTCAGAAGGTGTATACCGGAAATAAAATATCGAATCATGCGCATGCGCACGGACCACGTTAATATCCGAGTAATTCCGTACCGGAAGACAGTTTTTTGGACAATATAATTTTGCCAGCTAGAGCGACATAGAATTCATATGGAACTGATATTCACCGATACCGTATGTAAATTTTGCATTGAACATGTAATTGAAGCTATTCCTTCCTTTATATTTCTGCAATAACTTAATGCGTAAAACACGGTGGATCACCGTACACCGGATATAGTAGTCCTTTCGAGACATAAACAACGCGATATCGCAATATTTATGTGTCCAACAGGTTAGATTTAACATGATATTTCTGCAATTTGTTAAATTTGAATGATAATAAATATTGATTGTAACCGTCAGGTGTTTTATCCAACCAGTTAATACTCGATAAATCCCTAATTTGTTGCAAGAAGTGCATTTCGTGTTTGAAACGTAACAGCTCGCTCAAAATTTACACACATGTTCAATTTATATCTGATTTTAACTTGAAATGTACAATTACATAAATTTCTTAACTGTACGAATTATTAATTTTCTCAATAGCCAGATTGTGTCTATGAAAATTTTCTCCTTATTTAGGTTCATATTAAATAAACTGGGTATAGTATTTTTGTGTACTGTGTGTTGCCGTATAATAAAAAAATAGTGTACGGTGGATAGAAGTATACTGACTGGGTTATAGTAAATCATTTTTTAGGAACTAGAGGGTTAAATTAAACGTCATTTCACGAATCATTTAATTTATGATTTATTTTAATATCAAGTATGGTATGCCTCAAATAGGGGAAAATATGTATTGCTTCGTTGTTTTTAGGCTGTAGGCCACAGGGCAAAGAAAATAGAAATATGTTGACTAAAGGAACATGTCTTTCATTTACCTGCTACAAATAGAAAAAAAAAACATTTTCATCTCATACCGGGTTTCATTTGATTTACACTTACAATAAAATTGCGAGATGAAAGCAATGTCCATATATCCTAGTACATAGGTTTATCAATTAGCTAATTGTATTATAATCACCTTATTTTTATTAATGACAGGTTGTTATTTATCGGTTGTAACCGTACAGTTTGGCGCCACTCAAAATATTTTGTCTGTGAACAGAATTATAAAAAAAAAGTAAAATCACTCTTGTCGCGCTTTTATACGGTTTTTCAAGACTTTCAGCGCTTTCATTTTGGTTGTGTTATGTTTTAACGCCCTATCGACAGCACTGGTCATTTAAGGGCGTAGTCAGTCCATACAGGATCTACATGGGCTTCATATTAAGTGCACTCGTCGGTTTCACTGCAATCGACGTACAGTTTTCCTTCTTCAGGTGTCGGCCCACAACGAAATGCTTCCGGGTCGTAGTACCCCTTCAAGTAGTTCTTAAAAAATATTTTCCCCCATTCAGGTAGCATTTGATGATGTGTACATTGTATTCTTGTATGTATTTTCAAGTTTACACATGATTTATATCATATTTGAAGATAATTATGTGGTTTTGAATGATATTTTGCAGGATCTCTTTCTTGGGTGGATGGATTCAGAGATGACCCTAGAGATGCGCCCATGACTGTGGCACATTGACGTTATAGATAGTGACTGTAAAGAAATGATGATAGCAGAAAAACGAAACAGCTTGATATGGTTTTCTGGAGTTAAATCAACAGACAAAGTGTTCATGATTTGTGGAAAAATAGTGTCATAGCTCAAATCTATTCTGTACTTTCATAGTAAAGTGGTTAACTGGAGTGATTTTACATAGAACAAGAAGGGCATTTTCGTTGTGACCCGTGTCCTTCAAGTCATTGCCCGTCCAATCGCTTGTTTGTCCGCTCTTCCGTTCAGACTGTATTACATGTATAACACAATTTTTCTAGGATGTAAATCATGTCTATAGCATATTGCATAAATCATTCAGATCATCAGATTAAAGGCCAAAACCCACTTTCGGAGTATATTTTACTTGTTCACTATTGTTCTTTTTCTTCGATATGTGTGATATATGCAATTGACACTTCATACATATATTTTGTTCACGTAATATTGATTTAATAAACCAGATGTGCCAAAAAATGCTATTCACTAATGTTTTTCATTTAAGATAAGTTATTGTTGTTTCTTACCGCGAAGAAATCCAACATATTCGAGAATAAGCTCTCTTGATAACAACGTGTGCTAGTAAGTATAATATTACACATACTATCGCATCTATAGATGACGTAAAATCTGTATACAGTTTATTTGGAAACTAATGTCGTCACAATGACAGTGCAATGAAACCTAAAGTTCGTGTCTAGTATGTGGGGATTTTATGCATTTGGCGAAATTTAAAATCTATCTTAAAAAATAATGTTTTATGAAGTGTATAATTATTATGGCTATTATCAGGGCAAATGGTTGCGAGAACTGAATACAGTCGTACTCATAATTCAGACGCAGATCATATGCAGGACCATCAATTCCACACCACAAAGCACTTTTAATAGAGAAAAATAAAGTAAAATCACAACATTTGATACAAAACTTTCTGTAATTTGTAATCTTTGACTAAGAATGCCAAATATAATGATGTCGACTAGGACTGTTCGCATGTCGATGCTACAACTATCCTAAGTACATAGAGAGGCTATACTCCATACAGTTTCCATACAATATCTGCGTAAAATAGCTATACTCAGTATTACAGAGAAACTTGAATATAAAAAAAAGACAGTCATCGATTCACAGTTTTGTTATTCGTCGTTTACAACCAAGCCAATCTATCTCCTTTACCACCAGTTTGCTAATGTTTTAAAGCCAAGTACCATAGTTATGTTGATGTTTGTAGACATGGACATGTTTATATTCTTTAAACTGATACTTCATTGTATCAAACATTGGTAATTTGTAACAAAAACAGGTCATATACTTATCATTTCTGTGAAAAGATCATTGTTTACGTCTCACTTGGTCGACTATATCCGGTGTACGGGTGATCTACCGTGATAAAAGAAGCGTGCAATACGCTTCTGAACACTTGAACAATAAAGCAAAAACTGGGATTATGTCGTATAATTGGATAAACAGGGACAAGTCTTTGTCAATAAACCCATATGGAATAATTCTCCTAGACGATCGGAAAAGATAACGTTATTGGAGTGACCAATTCTGTGTCCGATCAAGATCGCAAAACGATAAATTCTTACAGCAATTATATCTTTTTACTTGTGAAAAATTCTGCGGAGTTTGATAAACACGCATATAAATCGTGACGAAGCATGTTGCAATCCATTTACTTCATTTGGGAGTTGTTTATAAACTAAATTACAAGAAATGTATCTGTGTGAATACTAAGTATTTTATCATCTGTAATTATTTGTTTCTATGACTTATAAATAAAACCATGAAGTGTATTAAATGGTGCGAATAGTAGACTTGAAAATTATCATTTTATACCACAAAGGCATGTGGTGTTGTGAAAAAGACATCCTTAAAAATGCATTTCCAGTTAATTGTTCTAAATAGGGAATACCAGATTCAACAAAGAAGTTAGATTAACGCATCAGTCCCCTATATCTTATCAAACTGTCCCTATATTTAGAGGTATTTTAATAGCAAATTGCATTAGAAAATAAGAAATTATGACATAAAGGCAATTTCCCTGTAATTTTGTTATTCATTTCATGCCAGAAATTACCATTCAGTAGATTCGACAGTTTGTCAGTAACAATTAGAAGTGACAAAATTCAATTGTGATTTGCTTTTATACCTGCAGTTTTAGCACAAACGGTTGCCCATATATTACTTTTTATTAATGCAATTTATTAAGCAAATAAAATTATATGTTACTGAGGTCAGTTTTAATGGTGACCATTAGAAATCGCGGCATATCCGCCCACTGTCCGATATTATGCGCTATTCTCAAATTGCGTGGTAAACTTGAACGAAATGTCCTTCCATAAATATGTATCAAATATACTGATACGATTCAAATCGAAAAAAAAACTACATTAGAAATATTAAACGTTTTCAAAGTCAAATGCTTCGACTTTAAAAACTTGCTTTTTGTGTCTTGATTTACATTTTACTGATCGTTCCTTGGCGGACCCTAACACTCCTTGATAAACACATCTTGGCGAAAGCAAATTTAACTGATAATTCACCTAAAAACGTCTTCTCCATAGAAATAATCCTGTCCATAAATGACAATGGCGTACGTTTATTAAACAATTTGGGAAGTGCTTTTCTTCTGTTCGGTTGGAGAAACTTTTGCACAGATTTATAACATAAAGAGACGATAAGAGACGTGTATAATTTTGATACATGCCTGGCTAACAGGCTGACAGAAAAAGGGCGTCATTATGGCACCCCACGTGAAGTCCGTCTCTACGACTGACTGCTGTACTTATTTGGAATGCCAATCCGATTACTTTTGCTTAATATACGTTGATCACCACACTGCCTTTATTTACTTCTGCTAAAGGATAGCTCATACGAAGGGGTAAATAGTTAATCACTTATCGCTGCAGCATTATGATTCACGGAAACAGCAATTGTAATCCTTTATCTTCATAAAATAGGTTTTTTATATAGCTATTTATTCAAGATCGGTTTCTATTGGATGTTACAACATGACCAGTAATCGAAGTTTAGATTCTGTTAACAAGAGTCAAATTGAACAAAGCATTTGATAAGATTCCTATTTGTATATACATGTAATTTGTTGTCTTTATAAATGTTCAAGGTTTGAATAAGGTTTCACTGTATTAAAACAACCGTGATTGTAATTCAAGTCAAGCTCTAGAAATGTAAATTTAATTTACACTAGAATAATATTCCGGTTTCCTTCGCTCAATCTATGTTGATCGTGAACTTTATTTGACTCTGCCTATGGATAAATAAGTTTAAGCAGGAAGAGTCCTCATGGAAATATACAAGGCCATTACCTCAAACCCCGCTGTCAGTGTTGCGTTGCGTTATCTCGAATTCTTCCATCGCCAACATTGACCGAAAACAAATTATTATATTATAGGTATTTTTGGAATAATCAACGATTAGTTAAATTTGAATTTCAACCAGCACGGTAAGTTCCCCAGTTTGTATTTTATATACAACTATAAGTTGCATTTTACCATGCATTGGAATAAAAAACGCAGTTTTTTATTTGTTCGTCTTGTCTCCATATAATAACCATACCATAATGGTTTATCACATCGTCACAAGACTATAAATTGTACATACATAATCATTCTACCTTCAAAACAGCTTGAACTAAAAGGTACTTTGATTTACACCCAAATGATTCTGGTGTCTAAACTATACATCATATATCAGCCATGGTTCTTTTCGCAAGACATTTGTTTGAAAATCAAGGACATAATTTCATCATCTAATAAAAAAGTGTAACCTAGTTTGCTTTTTTCGGTACTGATGAGGCGAGCTTAATTCCGATCATTTCACGTGCGGGAAGGAATAAATAGCACCAAGTAATACATCACTTGAGCCTGCTGTCATTGATGAGCTCTCTCGAAAATAACGATCTTAGTCAATGACAAACAACATAATTTACAGTACACTTGAGTTGTTGTTTGGAGAAATAATTCATCAGCGAGTGTTCATAAGTTCAGGCGTCACTTACCCGTGACATATTCGTTCAATCGACACTTTTACAAAATATTAGAACTTAATATATGTTTAAACTTTTGGCTACTGAGCTTGTTTCTGTAGTTTTTAATATGAATATTAAAGGAGAATACTGTGTATTGATAGGGCATTATATTTTCTCAAGGCTAATGCCATCAGTCCAACATTTTCTTTTCTACAACAATTGTTTGGCAGTGGGGTTTATTTTATTAACGCATCCTTTGCTGACTGTCCATTCGACCCCGTTCAAAGCGGTGTGAAATGAAGTTATTTACGTCATCAATTCCTTTTATACTCACTGCAGTTGTCAACTTTCAACAAGGACTTCCTTGGTAGGTATATCAATTATACTCCAGATACGATTGCATTACCTTATTGATATAACAGTGTCATTTACATCGTTTCACAGAGGTTTAGTTTTGATATAGCGTTTATATATACTTTATATTTACGACAAACGAACGCAACATGTGTCCTTACAAAAGGTCTTATCTCCTTGGCCAAAACCCCATTTCTATATCGTCTTCACATTGTTCGCAGCAAACAAATAACATACACGTTATCTTGACCAATTGTATTCCGCACATGGATATTTTTTTCAGACTACATCATGACCTTGTGAAACTGTAACTTAATCTCAAACAAACATTTACATTGATATCGTTCTTACCGACGGCTAACACAGACATTCTGCAATTCATCGTATGCAGATGGGCATATTTATGAACGGTATTTGACTTTGGCAGACAAAAGTCTACATGTATCCTTTTATGAGCGGCATTACAATATTGGCACTACTTTCTCCGTAAATATCAAACACACTTCAAACTGAAACACCCATGCAGATGCTTATCAATGTAAAATATCACCAAAGATGCAACATTTGAAAACCTTATTTTACATATTGACATTTTTATTTGCAATCCATCATTCAATAGTTGAAATAATTATATATCATTGAGTAAGTTCACTTAGATCACTTTTAGTTAAAGGCTTCAGTCCTGTGTCCGTATTTGTATTTTGGTGTATATTTAAAAAAACAAAAACAGGGTGAGGAATCACGTGACATCAGCTGGGTTCTCACGCGGGTCACAAAACTCGTCTCTGTATTTGACATGTATGCATAAGTAGGAAGGTTATCGCTTCGTGAGAGAAAAACGCGAACACAAACTTATTTCATTCTTCAAAATGGTGAAAGAATTTGCGTCTTTTCAAATTACAAGCAACAAGCTTCTATGGATCCAGCACTGCGAAATTCCTCGAATATTGATGGTCGTCCTGTAAGAACATCTCTTAATTCAAATTCGTTTTTACCATCAATACAGATTATTCTAAATGGCTTCAACCAGAACCCTGTATCGCCGTATCAGTTAACTCATTTAAATATATCCTCAATCCAAACAAGCCAGGACTCGCACTACTACTACGGCAAACGCAGACAACAAGTAACCTAAGAATTATTCTCTATGACTGCTTGAAGTTATGTAACCTGAATGTTTGTCTACTTTCCTCTTATTTATGTATGATTTTAATCTCTTCATAATGAAGAATAGAAAGAATTTCGCTCTCACCCTAAAACATTACCCGATTGTAGCATTTGATTTATAACAGGTATACTCTTGTAAATATAGCCTCATCGAGGCATTAAGACGGCAAGGTCCTAATCCATAAACCGTATCAGTACAACCTCTTCCTCTATATTTTGTTTAATTTATTTTCTTTATTTTTGTGTAATACTTATACTTACTTAGTAATAATCGACTTAAATATATCTACTCCGCCAAAACCCACCTCATTATGTCATTTGTATTGTGAATTTAAATGTCCATCACTAACCATGTACTGTCTCGAATGTTTGGAGAAGAACTAAAGATTATAAGTATCTTCCATGGCCGAGAGTGTAAAAAAGGTTCATTCCGACCCGAGCGTAGGGTGTTTTGCGGAAACAAGGTTTACCGAGTTTCCGCAAAACACCCTGCGCGATGGTCGGGATGAACCTATCTTACACGAGCGGCTATGGTAGATGCTTTTTCTCCCACCTCAGTTAAACAAAATTAAGTAAAAATGTATTTTTTTGCTGGAACTCTTTTGTGCTTAGTGAAAATAATTGCGTATGGTGTGCGATAATTCGTGGTTGTCATGGATATGCACACAGTGATTCAGATTATGTTAAAAGTCAAATCGGTCTTTAAATAGTTCTGAGAAGAGTGAAGCATTATTTCTTGAAAGGTGCGTGAAAACTGTTTCATGGTGACATTTGAAGCTAGAAATAATTAATTAGCGTTCTAAATATTGCCACAAGACAAGGTTTTCATGATGCTACAGACGACAGTCTTCAACTTACAATGTGGCGACCATTAAAAAGGAGTTCCATACGGGCATTTCATCTTCGCCCGTGGGCAAGATAAAAAAAATCCTAGCATGGTTAAATTATTGGATCTACTTATCTGAGGTGGGAGAATAATCCATCTTCCGTTCTGATTCATTTCCCTTGATTGCGCATATGTATGTTTTTATATGTCATGTACGTTGATGAATAGCATGTGTTATGGCCCAGCGTACACCAGATGTTGCTCTGTTTGCAATGGCGTATAGCTGCTATCTGTGGGTTCTCGACCTGGATGTGTCTACGTGTTGTACGTCTCGCACAAACCAGAAAGGCTTCAACATATGGCACATTCGAACTACTCATACTACTTTCCAACATGGACTATACCTTTGTCAACACCTTTGGCTATGTAAATAACATGAATTAAGTCATTGCACACAACATGATACGAATTTGGACAATATTACTGATGTATAAACAACGCTACCAAGTATTTCCACTGCCTACTACAGAACAATCAAACCAATAATTTATCTATAACAACGTTACTTATATGGTTATGTAATGTGTGTTACCCCAACAGGAATCCATATATTATTTTGCCCTCAAATAATTACCAGAACATTATTACCTTATAACTGTATGTACTGGATATCTGCATAAATAAAACCAACACCGCATCGCTAAATGCATTCAAACTACATTTAAAGATGCACATAAACTCCCAAATAAGATTTACCACAATTAATACAATTGTTTAAATATACCAAAAAGGATAAAACAAAAATCAAAAACTATGGTTCTTTTGAAGGATACCGAGTTTAATTTGAAAGAAAGGTGCAGAAAACACGGTATTTCTAACTTATGAGACGATACTAAATCATAGTAAAACTTTAGCACTCACCTATCATTTAACATTTTTGCGTTTTCAGCTATTAAAAACATTGCTTCAATCTTGTAATCAGAAATTAGTATTTTCTATAAATTATTATTATTTAGTAAGTAATTAAAGTTTTATAACTCAAAATTTGTGTTTGCCTTACATGTGTATGTATTGGCTTTGATTAAGAGTGTCACTTTAAACAAATCAAATAAACAACGCACATTTAACAGTATAGTCAAAACCCATACTATACAACAAGCTGTTTGAAATTGACAAATTATTGTAAAACATGTATACTTGACAGGTAAATCACAGGGAGTTACACTGGCGAAACATTGATTTTTTCCATTAATAACGGATTTTAGTCAAACAAAGATGAAATAAAACATTAATAAAAACCAGACTTTTATATATTAATGAAATGTTCAATTTTTACTGATTTAACATTACATTTCCAGTGTCACATATGCCCTGCAGTAAAACTATAAAATCATATTATGAAAAATAGGGCTTAGCCGTGACAGAAATAATTCAGTTAGAATATCTGAATTATGTTTGCGATGGAACGAATACATCATAACTATACATGGATGGTTTTATAGGCGGGAAAATAAAAAAATACATAAATAACCACGTCACGATCTTTACAAATTACTATTGTTAGATTGTTTGTAGCTGTAATAACCAAATGATAAAAAATAATTGTGTAATAGACATGCAATACTTGTCAGAACAGTTGAAATCAAGAGCAAAACCTTAAAACAGTTTTATTATGTCGTATAAATGAACATACAGGCGCTTATCTTCGGCAATAAAACCATATGGAACGACCCTCGTAAAAGACCAAGGAAATATAACGTAATTCTCTGAATCGGAGAACGGACAAAACAACGACCTTAAAGGCACTCACTCACGTTTTTTTACCAACGAATAGTTTTTCCGGTAATGCATCTGAAAACACTCGTTTTAGCATTATTTTACTCTGTGATATAAAAATTGCTGAAAACAATCAATTTAAAGAATAAAAATATATTTTGGTTTCAGTTTGCTTTCCCACTCCGGTTAAGTCAAGTGAAAATAGAAAACCGATGCCTTAAACACTAGACCACAAGGACTTATGCAACAGTGATTGATATTTTTTACCTTTTAACAACACATTGATAACATCACGTGATTATGTCAATTAACCAATCACGCATCAACGAATCGCTGGAAGTCGTTAGTAATGCTAATGAAAATTGTGGTTTTCAAAGACATTAGCTGATCAAATATCAACATTTGCTGAAGGATTTCAGCTGTCAGCAATTTAGTTTTCACACTCTTAATTGGTTGCCGCTCTTAGCGAAACCCTTTAAGTCAAAACTTTCTAAAAGCAATAATTCTTCTTATTCTGATGACCAATGCGGCAAATCATAAAACGTGTTTATTTAAAGGGTGCCATTTATGTTTGTGTAAATTGATAGTAACAAAATGCTTCCAGCATTATTCTTCATCGATCATAAAATATGGCGCTTTCCCAAAGTGGTTGGGGTTCCGAATTAGCGGGCGGTAGGAGTCAAATCAATCCAACATTTTTCATCAAACTGTATGGCACATTGCAATAGAGAATAAGAAAGATCGGCATTAAAAATTAAATATGTTTTGTACCTTTATCATTTTATGGGGAGCAAGAAATACCGTTAAATATATTCTTAAGTGCAATTATGTCTATTGTAGTTTGAAGTAACAAAACGGTTTCTTGCGAAATTATGATTTGCTGTTATAGCTGCGCGTTGAATACGAAAAGAGGTTAATTTTATCACTTTCCTTCGAAAGTTCGGTCATCTGTAATTTGTTCAAAGAGATGTTTGATTGTTTCAGAAGTCAGTTTCGTTTTGACTACCTAATGAAATACCAAACGTTTACAAAATTAATTGGTTCGACTTTAGGTGTTCGCTCTTTGTGCATAATGGAGAACCACGCCTGTTTGAATTGAATTCAATTCATTGGCAACATATCAATCAAACAATGTTTATAAAGCAATGTTAATTCACCAAAGACCTTCCCCTACATAGGAATAACCTGTCCATACCAGGTATATGTATATCATAGTAGTGTTGTTCCTTTCATATTTACACGTTGAATAATACTCGGCTACTGAATAGCTCTTCGTTCATCAAAACAATATTTAGCAGAATGACCACGGCGTACGTGTATTGACCACTTCAGATAAAAACACCGGAAGTATACCATTAAGCATGTTTTTTTGTATGTAATGATATGTAAAATTATTAAAATAGTTGCACATAGAACTATGTAAACGTGTTAAGCGAAGTGTAAAATTATGATACACGCATGGCTTAATCGTGACAGAAAATGTTCATTCTTTATTCCACCCACAGATTGCAATTCAGTCCAGCTCTAAGACTGACTTTTTAATTTACTTGGAAATGTCATTCCGATCACTTACGCTTAATCTACGTTGATCGCAATCCTACAACTATTCAGTTCTCATAAACAATACCAAAGCTAAATGGTTAAATGCCATCAAGCAAGATTACTTTGCAATTACTTAAAAGCCCGGTGTCATTTCAGCGTAGCGTATTCTCTGCAACTACTTCAATTATCCTTCATCTTCTTAAATAAGATATTTATAATGCTATTAATTTATGATTCTTTTCTATTCCATGTTAAAACATGATCAATTTTAGAATCTGTTAACACAAGACGAATTTAGCAAGGCGTTGGACTAATAATTATATTGATTTATCTTTCAAAATGTTCACTGTATGAAGCAGAAATTAAATATTGACAAAAAAACTTTAGTTTCGCTCCAATGGGTTCAGAAGTATTCAGTTTCAATGACTCATAGATATCGAGATGCTGTTTGGCAGTATTCAGTCCAAAGAACTCCAATGTATTAAGTGCGAACTTGGATGACATTAAAATGAATATAGGTTCCAATAAGTGTTGCTTGTGAGCAACATTGTGTGGTTCTTGTTTGTGTTGCATTTTATTTAGTGCTTCACTGTCTCGTGGATGTTACACTGAATCAGTTTTGTCACCAAAATTGAATCTTTTAATATCCCAAAACTATCTATATGTATGTAAATCAATGTAATTCAAACAGTCACATTGCCTTTGGCATTAGATCAGGCTCTTTTCGTCTTAATGACGTTTATTTTATGTTGATTCATATTAACCGGCGTACTTATTACCAGGGCGTCCCTTGAAGGGGCTTGAGCCTACGACCACGTGTGTACCAAGAGAATACGTGCTTTTGTACCATGCAACTTCCTTAAATATGATGACGTTGCGCTAATGCAAGTGCTGGAAGACCGGTGGACGCATCCAGTGGAGAGTTCCTGGTTCGCCTTCCTCAAGTACAGCCTATTCATATATCATGGCGGCGGGCTGGCGTGAGACCACAGTTATTTTTACTATATGTTTCATATAGACACTAACCTGGCTTTTGACTTTATACACATCCCAATTGAAAAACAAGGACATGGCATCTCTAGAACAATTCAAGACACAAAATATAATCACAAGAAAACACCATGTTGACCATTGACCCGACTGTCAAAATTGAGTTCAAATACATAACCCTTCCGCCAAGGAGTCAATCGGCTAAAAACAACTAATTTTCAGACTTCCACAAGCTATGATTTTTCCAATATTTACACTATCAATTTCTGCAATAGAGTGTCAAATTCAGTCAAGTTCTCTGCAAAAAGAACATTTTTTGCTTCTTTTTTATTCAATTTTAATAAAATATTGATACTTGAACACAAGCACTCTTTTTTCTGTATTCACATCCGGATCTTGGAGAAACAGGGGGGGGGGGGGGCAGATAACTCTGGTCTTGAGCCTATATACGTAAAGCGGCTCACTGGTAAAACGTCTCTGTCAGACAATTTTGACTGGTTTCTGCCGACTACTTTGCAAACCAGGATGGCTTTGGATATGATTTTTTTTTTGAATGTTCGACTTCATAATCGTTGCATAGATCGTTTTAATCTGTCTTTCGTCTTTAATTATCTGAAGTTCCGGATCAAAATCATGTTATTTTCGTTTAGACTACTTGACCTTTCTTATGAATGTTTCTTGTTACTGCAAAAATGTTAACGAATCCTTTCTAGAAACTGTGTTATCACTAATGACATTAAAATCATAATGACGACATTTAAGAATCGTCGCTCAATATCCGCCCGTCGTCGTTTTGCCTTTAATAATAAGCCTTTTCCCAGACCGGCGTTTATAATCTATAAAATTTTAATGAAAAGTACTTGAATTAACCTATACAAAAAGAGCTAAAATGATTCCAATCCAATTAGAAATCTGGTTGTCAAAGAAAACGCAAGACAAAAAAAGAAACGATTTTATTCAACAAATAAAAAGCTAAAACCTTTTATATGTGTACTGTTTAATTGTACAGTGGTGCACTACCAAGCTTGCTTGAAGTGATTTCATAGATGTTTACGTTCTGAAGAACAACATGTTAATCAAATAGGCTATGAATTAAACTTGAATGTTAATACAACAAAAAATCTAAGCTTAATAGAAATAACCCACTTTATGTATTTTTTTTAAATTTTACTTATGTTATATATTTTCTATTTGGATGTTTGAACAACAACTATTCTGTCGGCAGATCGATCTTGAGACAACACACATTTATGTGACCAAAAATGCAGGGACAAGCCAAGTAGTTCAAATTCAAAAAGAGGCCCTGTTCAGGGGCACAACGCAAGGGCCTGGGCTTACTTGTATTGAAAAAAACTTATTCTAGAATAGTGTATTTCTTGTGTTGAAGAACCGGATAGGCTAGAGAAATTGTTGTTTAACCTGGAACCAAACACTGAATGTATAACATTTAAGTGGATTATTTATATGTATATATATGGGAAAATATTTTAATGGAACTTTATTAGATGATCATTTGAAGATGATAAGTGAAGTATGATATGAACAGCTTTTCACCCGTATCAACAACTATGATTGTAATTCAAGTCGAGCTCTTGCAATGGCTGTCTCAAGAAACTTATTCCCGTTTTCCTCGCTCAATCTATGCTGATCGCGTGACCGAACTATCTATTGGTTTTGTCTATGGATAAATTTACCCAAAAATACTAGGCAATTATTTTAAACCCCACTATCAGTGCTGTCGCTCGTTTTATCGAATACTTCCATTGTCAACTTTGACCTTAACAATTTATTTATAAAAGTTAGTTTTCGGAATTAACATCGATTAGTTATAGTTGTATGTAAACCAACAGTGCCTTAGTGAAATGGGTAACATATAAGCCTATACCTTTTTCCTCAATCCTTTACTTGTATATGTACTTTTGTACAGACATGAATTTAGATGGTGATCCTAATGGCGATTTACCAAGTTGTGATAGTCTAGATAAAAATATTACAGTGTTTGAAGTACAGAAAGCAATTGTTAAAGCCAAATTAGGCAAATCATGTGGAATAGATAAAGTTCCAATTGATATTTTAAAGAATGATTGTTCTATTTCTTTTTTACATATTTTGTTCAATGTGTGTTTCAATACTGGAATCATCCCAAGTGAAGGGGGTAAAATTATAATAAGTCCAATACCTAAATCCAGTACCCTTGATCCTCGTGATCCATTTTCATATAAAGGTATCGCCTTGTCATGTGCAATGTATAAGATATATTGCTCTGTTCTAAATGACAGGCTGTCAAAATGGTCAGAAACAAATAATATTTTAGAGGATGAACAGAATGGTTTCCGAAAAGGAAGAAGCACTATTGACCATTTATCTTCACTAACAAATATTATTGATACTTAAAAAGCAATATCATTCATTTTAGACCCCATTCTGTCTCCAGAGTTTCATATAATTTCACATGTGGGGACAACAGTTTGAAAATGGTTGCCAAATATACTTACCTCGGCTTATTGCTTGATGAATTTCTAGATTTTAACCTTACAGCAAAATCAGTTGCACAGAGTGCGGGCAGGGCTCTCGGTCTTCTGATTGCAAAGTTTAAAGCATATGGGAGTATGCCTTACAGTGTATTCACTAAACTTTATGACAGTACAGTATGGCCTGTTATAGCATATGGCGCGGCTATATGGGGGAGTAGATCATATTCTTGTATAACCGCGGTTCAGAGTCGAGCCATGAGGTTTTTCGTGAGTACGGGTAAATACACGCCCAACAATGCTCTCTATGGGGAACTTGGTTGGAAGCCCCCACAGGTGAAACAGTGGAGATCTGTGTCACAACAATGGCATAGGCTTAATCGAATGGTCACAAATAGAGTTAATTATAAAATTTTCAAATTCTGTTATAATAAGAGTAACAATAGATGTAAAAATTGGCAGTTTCAATATAAGAACCATCTGTCATATATTAATTCACTTCAAATGTTGGATAGATGTGAAAATATGTCCTCAAAACTTTTTTTGTGAAAAAATTATACATTGTACTATGAATAAATTTATTGAGGAATGGAGAGCCAGTATAAATAATGTTATAGGTCCATCTGGTCAGGGAAGAAATAAACTTAGAACATATAGGCTATTTAAGGTTGAATATAAAACTGAAAACTATGTTAAATGCCCCAGTACAGCTAGAAAGCACAAGTCAGCATTGGCGAAATTTAGATGTGGAGTTGCTCCACTTAGGTTGGAAACGGGAAGATATAAAAACATCCCTGAAATTCAACGATTATGTCCTATATGCAAACTAGCCATAGAAAATGAAATTCATGTACTTTTTCACTGTCCTTCCTACCAGAGTTTCAGATATGATATAGTTAGAAAAGCCATTGAACTTGATACATCATTTAGTAATATGTGTGATCAAGACAACTTAAAGTTTGTACTCTCCAACGAAAATATGTTAAAAATAAGTGCCAAAAATTGTTACTTGATTCTAAAAGCCAGAACTGATCTCTTGTACAGGTAGTGTGTATATATATCAATACAAACCAACACATAATAACATGATTTGCTATCTGCTGTTGGTATTTTGAATCAAAAGCTCAATCTAGCTGACAGCAAATATCAAAACATTGTGAATATGATACTTAGCTATTTAAATTCATAGATAATTTTAGAATATATGTAGATAATGTCTCCCTTTTTTAAATAATAGCATATGTAACTTTTTAAGTCATACGTAAAATGGCTTTGCTAATCCGACCACAAATGATCTGATCGTATGTGGATTTCGTATCTTACTTCTATTTCTTATTTGTGCATTAGTACTTATTAACACTATCAGAATTTTGTTTTCGTTGTCTTAAAACAGTTTTTAAAAAAGGGATTAGCAAGGGTATTTAGCTGATATCTGTATACAGATGTATTGATATGTGTCTTAGTTGTATAATAAAATTGATTGTCTCTTATAACTCTTACTAGAGTGGCAATGCACTTGTATGTACTGTTTGTTGAATGTTTGTTTTATTCATGAATGTACAATGCATTGATGAGACAGAAATAAATAAAGAATCTATGTATTACAAAATAAAAACTGTTTAAAACAAATCAACACGGTCAGTCCGGTGCTTTACGTATAGTGGTTTACCCGGGGAATGAGGATCGACCGGTTTACAAGGACAGTATCACGCACTTGTGCGTTTGTCCCGACATAAATTAATACATGTACCAGCAACATTCAACCTAAAATACACTCAAGACCACAGTCATCAGCCCCTCTACGACCAAGGTAAGGATGTTATAATAGAAAAAAATGATATCAATATTAAATTGAAGTTGAATGAACGAGACGAATCAGGGTTTTTTTGCATATAAAAAATTGATACTGTATTGCAAAACATAAAAATATAAAGTGTAAATATGAAATCATGGCCTGACTAAATGTGATTTTTTTGTAGACGAATAACGAAAGGACAACAAGAGTTATGTTATTCTACTCCATTTTGACAGCTAAGATGATATGTAATCCTCGTAAGAAGGAACTCCGGACTTCTAAGCATAAAAGACATTTCGTCGTTAGTACGACTCTTACCAATTCATCGAGCTTGAAAAAAAAATGCATTTACCCAAACGAATATCAAATCGAAATTTTAATTAATAGTTGATTCGCTTTATAATTATAATTATAGTCATGGTCGAAGCACTATATGAAATATTAACCGGCGAAAGTTTAAACAAAATCAGTCTTGATTTAGATAAAACCAGCAAAATTCAATATGTCACAGGAGAACATTAATTGCACTTCAAAATCTATAGCAGAGTTTTTATCACTTTTACCAAACTGCTAATGCATTAAGTGGGCCTGACATTTGAATATATGGTCCTGTTTTTTTCTCCAAGTATTTTCAAAGAAAGTAATTGGTATAATCTTCCTGTCTGGGAAATTTTATTACCATCCCGGGTGTCAATTTACGCCCTACTCGAAAAAGGAAACTCAACAAAAATAGCTTTAGATGGACTAATGCGTGTAGTCTCATTGATTTGTAATAACAATAAAGAGAATTTCCCCTCATTTGGTTAAGCAATTTAAGCCCGAAACAAGTCGAAGACGATACTCTCTAAAAGAAGAAATATTTCATAGCATCTTATTTATGAGAAAGCGAGAATAAATGAAATGTCAAAAAATTGCATTATGTCGTTTTTGGACTAAGGCTTCCTTTGGAATATTCTTGAGGTTAAAAGACCCCCACAATCCTCCACCACCCCTTTGATGCTTATTTAAGCAACACTTCGGACTCACAGTGTCTGCTGTACGCAGTAAACTGAAAATAATTAATTGGGTTGGCACGTTACTTTATTTGTATCGCAATCAAAGCCTTATATTACAAAGGATCTTTTTAGCCTATTATGTGCGTTTACGAGTTTAGAAAAAAGGTACTTTACACCTCTTAATTAATCCACTAATGTACTAGTTCGGTCAATATTCGAAAGGTTCTGGTGGTGTCTGGCCAATTTGCAGCTACGCAAGAGTTTATAATTATCATAACTACGTATTAAGTAATAATTGTTTATTTAAACACTTTCGCAGCAATGAAAAAGAAGGCCACCAAAGCTGCAATATTAAAATATATTGTTCTTAACTTAGTGTCCTGTAATTAATGTTTCCTTTCATAGTAGCATTGGTGTTCGTTGTTCAAATCATTTTCTTGAGACAGCGGTTGCCTTATACTGGGGGTATATGTTTATTTTACTATTCCTCTGGTGTACCCATGGGCGTCGGCCACAGTGAAGGTATCAGTTTTGTTAGGTTGTGGTATTAGTTTGAGCTGTCCTGTATCATTAGGGTACAGCTCTGTCACATTAACGTCCCTCCCGGAAATTTACAAGTATTTTATGCACCGGGAATCGTTGGAACGGTATGAATGTACACAATATCAGTTAACAACTGTTGCCTGTTACTAAACATATAACTTATTTTGTTGTTGGCATAAGCTAGAATTTAAACCATATGCACCAGGGGTCCCAATTGGTCTTAACTGATGCTTATCTTTTACATGTAAAACATCGCTCGCAACAACATCGTCCTCCACAGAACGGTCAAGAATACCCTCCATACAAATTGCACTTGATCATAACTCCTAGTAAAACATTCAAAATGACATTGCTAGATGAAATCAGTCGAAATAAATATTAAGAAAAGAAATAGCGCTGTCAACTTGCTTTTCCCCCGCTACCGGCTTGGTGATATTCATACTAAAAAGAAATATATTGGACAGATAATACGAATAACATGAACCGTTCGTTCAGGATGAACGAGACAAATACAAACCAATGATGGCTCGATCATGCTGTAATGTAGTAATGTAACCATTATCATTCTCTAACATCCGATCTGTTCCAAACTGTATGTCGATCTAATGACAGACATACTAATATGTAAAAGAGGATGGGATGTTATAAACGTACTTTGTTTATGCACATTATTTGATTCAACATTTAAAGTAACTGCTTACCAAATAAATCACTCATAACGATAATTGTACGCGAGCATGAATACAATAATATAACGATAGCAAGTAATGCGTCTACAATGAAAGTTGACAAACATAGGTAAACTCTCTATGTGAACCGCACGTTAACTAAACGGTCTTTGTCCAAAAAATGTTTCTAAAAACTGCATATTGGGCTGTACCGTCGCAGACGTATAAATCTCTCATTTGACATACTCATTAGGCTACGTGATTTAGTGCTACATTTATGAAATTGAATACAAATCCCGTCTGTCTAATATTTCTACTTCTATGAAAAATGAAAACCCATTTAAATCAAGCTGTATCAAAGAAAATGTTTTTTGTTATAGCTAAGGTTTATTCTTGTTATACATTTGTAAATAGTTGTCGAATTTTGGTGTAAGAACAAAAACAACTCTTCAACTAAAGCAATAGTTTACAAATATGACATTTTGTTGACACGAGTGTAATGGCGGGTGGTCTAACACTTCCCTTTAGAGGCGCACAATATAGAAGTATGCAAACATATGTTTATAATGCATTATCGTTTTCAAATCAAAACAAAAAAGGCATGTGATTTTGTGTACATATTAAACAATATTAGCGATATTTTGGGCGCTTTTTTAACTGGGGAAAATTGTGGTCATGGAGCAATTAATCAAAATTATAAGCTATTTTTTTATATTTAAGTAAGAAAAGTTCAACATGATAATGCATTACAGAAAAAGGAGCAACTTAGATCGTGCTCCTTTCCGGAAAATTTGCCATATGCTTCATATTACAAAGATGACGAACATAACAGCCACATATTTGACGTTGGATTTGTTTAAACGCAGAGCCTAAAAGACAAACAACGAGACGAAATAGAAAACACACCATACATTATTGTCAAAAATAGTTCAAAAATAAATGCGGGGGTAATGTGTTTTGAGTAAAGTTTAGAAAAACGTTTCATAATAAATGAACAGCAATAAAACAACCCCAATATCTAGACCAACAGGTTATATTCCGCACAATGTCGATATTTCGTTATGTTTTGGCAATATTTAGCGGAGTGCACCCAATTAACATGTTTCGTTATACATGTACTGCAATATTATTTTTTTAAACCCGACCAAATTTCAATTGGCTCTCTTTGACCAGAATAATATGATTCTTAAACAGATAAAATTCATTTTACAACTTTTCATCCAGTATGTTTGGTTTATCTAAGACACAAGCCTGTGCTAGTGTGTGTTTAAATTATGAAGAACATAAGGTTATACTACACCATTGTCATTGCCTCAATAATTTAATGTGAAATGATAATGTTAAAGACATTTCGAGCGAAAGCAAACTACAATAATCATATATGTATTAAAGTACAAGCGTTAATTACCTTTAAAATAAAAAAGGGTGGGGGTCGAGTCAATATCCCCTCTTCAAAAACAAACTCTAAAAAATGCACAGTCTGCAATGACAGTTCTTCTAAAAATGACTTTTAAACTTTAGGGCAGCAGTAAATGCTATAATCTTTACTCTAAACAATAGATACTCACGGTATTTAAGTTTCAGGATTTATGACATATTTGAATAACAGTGTATTCAGCATGTGAAAACAGGTCCATCTTTCATAAAAAAAAACATATCACGTAATGGTTTGTATCATATATCTTACACGCTTTCAGTATGTAGAAAAAGGTCCGCTTACTTTCTACTGACTTCAAGGTTAAATATAAAAGAAATGTAAATTATTTATTTTTATTATCCTAGACTCAAGCGCAGACTTGTTACCCACTTGTACAGTTAATTGAAGTGAAATTGAAGGCTAACAGTTGTTTAAAATAAGTAAAATTCAGTAATGAGGAAACTGTTGTTGTTTTCACACCTGTTATTGGGTATTTTCTTACACAATTATACCTCTTGGCACCATAGCTTTCCGTAAGTGACCAATTAGACGAAAGAAAACCTGTCATTAAACTGCTTGACATAGTGCTTACTTATAATTATGGATTATAACAACTAGGTGGAAGAGCTGTAAGAATTTTTAAACTTTGTTTTGAACCATTTAGGATCAAAATGCTGTTACCATTCTAGAGTTGCAGTTTCTGATAGTCTCTCTTTAACCCTTATTAATAAGTTTATTGCTTTCCGAACATTTGTTTACATGATATATTCATGTGCTTAAATATGGATTTCACATGCAATTTCAATGTACGTGAAACAGTTTAACAGCAGCTTAAAGGCTAGGTAGAATATGTTGTATTATTTCTATTGTTTGAAGCAGGTTATCTTTTATTGCTCATGTCCGATGTTTGAGTTTATGGCTTATGAACCTAAACTTTGTGAAGAATGAACAAACATGGAATGTTCTAGTTAGTGTTCTCATGGAAAATAGTCTACCACCATCAATGATGCACTATGTCTCTATCTAAAATAAAAGGCAAGCCCTGATAGATCATAACACTGGTGTGAGGCCACAAATAAGAACACAAACAAGAGTACTTTCTCCAGAGGACGCATGTTAATCAGCATAAGTTGATTCAGAACGTTTCTAAAATGAAGAAGTGGCGGTAATGACAACATGACGCATGTTTGGAAAAGAGCAATTTTCGCGAGATCATTGCTCTTATCATATCTGATCATACCGTCACATTTTCAGTGCATTATGTTATACCTATCAAAAGCTATCTGGTGAAAGAACAATTTTGTTTGTTTTTTGTCCATAGTGTGATGGAATACTACGAGAAAAAAGGCCATGTAGGCTAACAATGCATGCATGCTTGGTCCTTAAAGGGTCGTAAGAATGTCCGCAATGTTAAAGGTTTTTAATTATGGTCTAGTAGTTACCTGCTGATCTGATACTGGTTGTGCAACATACGGCAACAGGTCGTACAACTGATCTGATACTGGTCGTGCAACACACGGCAACAGGTCGTACAACCGATCTGATACGGGTCGTGCAACACACGGCTACAGGTCGTACAACTGATCTGAAATTGGTCGTGCATCACACGGCTACAGGTCGTACAACTGATCTGAAACTGGTCGTGCATCCCACGGCAACAGGTCGTACAACTGATCTGAAACTGGTCGTGCAACACACGGCAACAGGTCGTACAACTGATCTGAAATTGGTCGTGCAACACACGGCAACAGGTCGTACAACCGATCTGATATTGGTCGTGCAACACACGGCAACAAGTCGTACAACCGATCTGATACGGGTCGTGCAACACACGGCAACAAGTCGTACAACCGATCTGAAATTGGTCGTGCATCACACGGCTACAGGTCGTACAACTGATCTGAAATTGGTCGTGCATCACACGGCAACAGGTCGTACAACTGATCTGAAACTGGTCGTGCAACACACGGCAACAGGTCGTACAACTGATCTGAAACTGGTCGTGCAACACACGGCTGCAGGTCGTACAACCGGTCTGATACTGGTCGTGCAACACACGGCTACAGGTCGTACAACCGATCTGATACTGGTCGTGCAACACACGGCTACAGGTCGTACAACCGATCTGATACTGGTCGTGCATCACACGGCTACAGGTCGTACAACCGATCTGATATTGGTCGTGCATCACACGGCTACAGGTCGTACAACCGATCTGATACTGGTCGTGCATCACACGGCTACAGGTCGTACAACTGATCTGATACTGGTCGTGCATCACACGGCTACAGGTCGTACAACTGATCTGATACTATTCGTGCATCACACGGCAACAGGTCGTACAACCGATCTGATACTGGTCGTGCATCACACGGCTACAGGTCATACAACCGATCTGATACTGTTCGTGCATCACACGGCTACAGGTCGTACAACCGATCTGATACTGGTCGTGCATCACACGGCTACAGGTCGTACAACCGATCTGATGCTGGTCGTGCAACACACGGCAACAGGTCGTACAACCGATATGATACGGGTCGTGCATCACACGGCTGCAGGTCGTACAACCGATCTGATGCTGGTCGTGCAACACACGGCTACAGGTCGTACAACCGATCTGATACGGGTCGTGCATCACACGGCGGCAGGTCGTACAACCGATCTGATACTGGTCGTGCATCACACGGCTACAGGTCGTATAACCGATCTGATACTGTTCGTGCATCACACGGAAACAGGTCGTACAACCGATCTGATACTGGTCGTGCATCACACGGCTACAGGTCGTACAACCGATCTGATGCTGGTCGTGCATCACACGGCTACAGATCGTACAACCGATCTGATGCTGGTCGTGCAACACACGGCAACAGGTCGTACAACCGATCTGATGCTGGTCGTGCAACACACGGCAACAGGTCGTACAACCGATATGATACGGGTCGTGCATCACACGGCAACAGGTCGTACAACCGATCTGATACTGGTCGTGCAACACACGGCAACAAGTCGTACAACCGATCTGATACTGGTCGTGCAACACACGGCTACAGGTCGTACAACCGATCAGCAAACGGTCACAATGTAAACTTTAATGCATACGTTGGACCTTTAGCGTTGGTAGCAGCTTTTGTAGTCTGCGATCGGTCTTGGCACATGTGTGACTGATGTGTGTATGCAAAATTTAGCTACTAAGCAAGTCACACGAGACGCAGATCGAGTGGATGATGACCATCAGATCAATCGGTAATGAGTGTTCACTCATTCGATCGAAGGATCATCTATTCATTCATCAAACACAATGTATTTTCAACTTTTAAAAATTCAACGTAAGACGTCGGATAGCCTTAAATATCAGTAATACATGAAACATAAAGGGACATGCTCAGTAGTCGAAATTTCGAACATAAATCTTGTTAAGGGGCACAAGGCAAGGGCCCACACGGCAATGAACTATAAACACAAACATTTTAATATCACATACACGAATACAAATACCGAAAAAACAAACTAACACTACATACACAAATACAAACACCACAAACAGACTACATATACAAACCATACCTCATCAAAATAACTTTATCGTTAAATGATACCTTCATTTAAATTGCAATACATGATGTACTCAATATTGGTTTTGCCTCTTTGAGGTTTGGATAAACCACTCAATCACTTGGTTGAAATTTTGCGTTATTTTCAATTGTCAATTGAAAAGCAAACCAAGTTGGTATCATCCCAGCTTTTTTAACCGTATGAAATTAATTATTCTAGCAACCAAATGCAAACCGATCAAAATATGACTTTGACTCATCTCAGAGTTTCCCGTACCCTGAAAGCGAGCATAAGCCTTAAGACGGCCAATCACGCCGAGATGCACGACATACGTGTCTAGGTTGTGTTCTAGAGTGAACTAGTGCACAATGCATAGCAACTGAATTTCGGCTATTTTTCTTGTATTCTGTACATATAATAATTTCATTCGAGACAGGCTTTTCTAATTATCAATTAAAGCAGTTGTCCATTTAAATAAATCAAAGCAATGTACTGAGAGCAGGAACTGCTTAAAACTGGCAACATGAAGGTTATACATGTAGTTGGTAAAACAATGTGTGTTATGTTCTAGAAAGAAGGTGAAGTATATCAAACAAAAATACTTATCTGTTTGTTCTGAAGAAAAAACATGAAACTCAACAGCATGTTCATTGCTAAGGATATGTATTTTGTCTGTTAATGGAAAAATCATTTGAATAGGTTAATAAAATATTTGTATGTCAATGTTAATATTATTAGACAATAACCATATAGTCATGAGCTATTGTTATGATTATTGCTTAAAGTTTTTCTTAATAGTCAGCAGAGTTTTTGTAAAAGAAATAAAAAATGTTCATGCAGAATATACATATTGACAATTTCAACAGGCTTATAGTTAAAGTAATGTTTAACCTCCCCCCTCCCCCTCCCCCCCCCCAAAAAAAAAAAAAAAATAAAATAAATAAATCTTTGTTTCATATAGCATCTCCAAAAAATAGGGTAAGTAGGGAGGCAAAAAAATAATTTTTGATAACCGGAATTTTGTTGAAAAAGCGACCTAATCAGGATAAATCAATATACTATTGTAGAACGTTTTTTTTTTTTTGGAAATTACGAAACAAGATCCACACTACGGTAACTAGTGTGTGGGATCGGGAGAAAAAATAGGATTGTACGGGTTAGTGGAAACAAATAATTATTTGTTTACGTCTTATAGCAAATCAAACCTTGATGTCTGGTATATCATGAACTGTATTAATCAAGTGATACGAACATGAGAATAAATGTCACAGTGGTAGAAATAAATAAAATAATGCCAACTAGATTATCTGTTTCCACACTAGCATAACAACAAAAATGACAGTATGCGAACATCAATACTGAGTAAAACATATCGCAACTAAATATCATTTAAGTCATGAAGTACAAAAACTGTAAATAGCATGATTGAATTTCAGATCCAACTAAGCCAAATCTAGCTAAACCTATTGAACTCTTTTTGTAAATTATTTTGTAACTGAAGATTACTCATCCATGACAATGCGTACCATCAATAAATAAACGAAAATAAAAGATGGCTAGTTAGGTACATAACTTATTTTTGATATAATTTGAAAGTTGCTTTACTTCAGGGCATACGGCTTTGCCCTTGACCGGTTTTCGTTCCGTGTTCTCTGTACTTTGGACCAATAACAAATTATAAAATCATATCCCAAGTTATACTGGACGAAATGTTTGTGAGGATCCAACAACAGACAGAGACTTCAAAAACTTGAAGTCGTGGGACTATTATTTTTTTAAGAAAACACAGCTCAATCCTTCTTCCGGAATGTCGTCTGACACTGTTTTCTCTTCTTACATTTACAGTGCTGTAACATTGATTACAAAATGTTATTATGGAATAATAGTCATAGTTTTTGTTCTACTAAACGTTATTTTCTTACTTCAAAGTTTAAAGATGTATGCGTGATAATGTTTGTTATGTAATTGCTTTATGGTCATATGGATCATGGTCCACTGCACTTAACCAACCATACCTCTATCGCTACGATTAAATTGGTGTTTAGCTGTGTGTTTTTTTTTAGAAATATTAAAAGAGTATTTAAAGTGGGGTTTTTAAGTTTATAATTTTCGTTTTACTTATATTGCATTTAAGTTGATCCTGGAACCGATTAGCATGTTGTTTTTTTTTCTATTTTGAACTTTTTGGCCAAGTGTCAGGTTTCGTGCGCATGAACTATTTTAAACCTCAGTGAACTCGTTTTTCGTTGAACGTTACAGTGCGGATAACCCATCATTTATTAATAAAGCTGTGTTAATACATGGTTGGTCAGTTTGTCATGTAGGAGATATGTCTCTCGTTCTTAGTCTTTTTGGCTCTAGCTTTGTGGTTTTAAACAGCGTGTGTGCTTAAATGTTTTATTAATGGGTTTGTCATTGTAGGTTTGATTGCATTGTTAAATTGTGTTACATCATTTGCATGAAACACTGAATTTTATTTTAATACATGTATTAACATCGGAATAATGGTATTCAAGAAAATGCAAAGTGCATCAAACGAGAAAACAAATGTTTGAAAGGTCTGAAATCTGTTCCCAAGAAAGAGCTAATAAAGCCAGTACAACTTAGTGAATCTTACAGGATTGTCGTCTGCAAGTCAAGGCAGAAGTATATTATCTTGATCAAAGCAATCGCTTTACAAGCATTCCCTTAGGAAATTAGTGTGTTCCTTTTCAATTATATGGTTTTATTATGTGTGTCGTAACAACACCTAAAAAAATTCATCTCAATTTAAATTTGTAAAAATATGTTCTTTTAAAGACATTTCTATGATATTTCAAGGTTCAGTCCTGCACTTTTATAAAACTTGCAAGAACAGAACTAAAGAACACATTTAAATAAAATAAGTAGTATGGCAAGAACTGAAAAAAAGGTTTTAATAATGAACATAATATTTGAATTATTTAATACATACAATTAAACTTTTGTTTTAACTTGTTGTAATGGTTTGGTTGCTTATTTATAACAAAATGAAATTGGAGTAGTGACAATAATTATTTGAAACAAATTTTATTACCCCTGTTCTTAGAATTATTATGGTCAAACTAAAATTATTTACGAATACATTTTAAATACAGGGCAGAAATGTTCACTCTTTTGTGAGAAAAAACAACAAAAAATAAAGAGCAATTATACTAACATAAGCAGAACCCGTTGGTTTGTAGGGTAAAAACCGAAGACTAAAGGTCGACTTATTTGAGCTTGTTCTCTTAACGCGTTATTCAGTTCAATATTGATATCAAGACAATTAAACGAGGTGGCCTCGGAGATACGAGTTAGGCATCTTTCCATGTATTGTAGTGCCTTAACGAGCAACACTATCATGGAACCACTGGCGATGATTATTAGGCGAACTGCTTAACAATAAGCATTAAACGAACGTCCATGCAGTTTCAATTGTAGCACCGCAATATGTGTATGGCGTTTTCATATTTCACATGTCAATATGAATTTATATAGTTTCTGGCTGTTAAGTTAAAAGTTGCCAGTTGCATATTAGGTACAACCACATATAGCGCTTTAACCATTCGATTTAGATACCGTTTTATTTGTATTTTCCGCTCTTTATATTGTGTAAAAAGAGAGGACACTGTGATCCGGAAACTTATCTGCAACTCATTACTTCATATGCCAATAAGGATATGTTTATGCTTTATGTGGCACTTAGCTCAATTTTGCGGAGTTTATATTAATCGAATTACGTCGAACTGCTCTCTTCTCTTGCAACTTTCTACATTTATTGACGAAACGGTTTTTTTCTCCTACGTCAACAGGATTGAAATCTCTAGTTGATTTACAATACTCTTGTCCAAATTACAATTATCATGTAAGGCTTCATGTTATTTTCTTCTTGTGTGTAACTATGATAACTAATGTTATTAGTTCATTTCTTAAAGACCTTTAGGAATTATTCGAATCTCTGGCCTATTTAATTCCATCAAAACAAATGAAGGATAAAGCGCAAGATTTGCTGCGCTCACCAATGTTGAGACTAAAGAAGAGGACCATTAATTGGTCAAGAAGTATCACTAAACGAATATTTAAGCAATAAACTGCCAAAATGTGTGACAGCAATTTAATAACTGTTGAAGAATCTTTGAAATATATTTTCTGGATGTTGACCAAACAATTTGTTATGAGTTATTGTTATTTATATTGATAATTAATTTAAAAGCAAGTTCTAGGAACCAGTGGAAGATAATGGGGTTTTTTAATAGTGAGCAGACTGTATGTTCATGAAAAATACACAAACTGACGATAGAAACTAGAAAATTGCAACAGGTTTAGAGTTAGTTGGAGAATTGTTAGCCAGTAAAGGGTTTTGTTTTAACTTTTTTGTATATTTCAAGCTGATACTTTTATGGGCACGGATAATGTTCTTGCAAGACGCCGAAGATGACTTCAAAGCTTCAAAATTACTAAAACCTTTACAAGCGCCAATTGCGCCGTCATGATCTGAGTTAAGGAGAATGATTCCTAAAATTACTAGGTGCAAAAATTGCGACATTTATCTCATAACAGGTGTGGTATCCGGTGTATTTTATCACACACTTTTATATCTTACCTATATGTATCTCAGATCTGGAAGTATGTTGAAGGCCGTCAAGGGACCCAATTTGGAAATTGTCGAAATAATGCGACAACACTTTCAGCAGAAGATCGGCTCCGCAAATTGCTATTATAAATTTAGTTATTGGCGCACAATATGTATATTGTCGTATAGATGTAACCTGCCGTTGAAGAGTCATTATAAAAAAAAATCAAAATTAACCCTGACAACATTTCAATATGAAATTTTGGTTAAGGCAGTCAAAACGATACCAGCTTGCCTCTTTACACTAATCGCCACCCCGAGATCGAACCTATAAATGTTCAGGCCAGTTTTTCATGCATAGAAATCGGCCGACCTGGGATTTACAGAATGCACCCCGGTCTCGGAGACACCACTGGTTTTTTGTATGCATAATACTAATACGACCTTGGTCTGAGACCATCAATATGAGAGGGGATAGATCCAGCGAGTTTATGCTCGTTATCAATTGACAGATTTGCTCTGAATACAAATGATTCACTTTTCTGTAAAATGAAATTCAAGCTATTCACTAGGTAGGTCTTCTTAACAAGTATTTAAAAAATAAACAAAATCTCACAATCTATTTTCAACATTGGCAAAATTGTTGAAGTTCATTCGCTGGATTGCGTGTGTGTCGCGACATTATCCTCCCGAGAATCATAATAAATGGGGACACAAAGACTAAATTGACCTGTGTTGTAAATAGTACTGATGTTTCAGGTCATGGCTCTTTAGTGATTTGATTTTACAAAGAACAACAGCAAAAGAGGAGCAACCAGCAGCGCTATTATTGTATTTGAAGGTATCTTTTTGAAAAGGTACCTAAGTCGACAACCCTTTCTGACTTATTTCAGCAGAGATCAGCAGACATATGACCCTAGAATCAGCAAAAAACATTATTTTCAGCTTATGACATACTCTTCACTATAAAATAAGTACGTACAATAACCCCCCCCCCCCCAGATCTACTGAAAGTTAAAAGAATAAGCTGGATTGCAATGGCAGCAGTCTTAAAGTACATGACGTTTTCTTTGCTTGTCCTACCGTAGCGGACGATATGATGTTGCTCTCGCTTACGCCCAAAGGTCTTCAATCGATGATGGATGTTACTTCTGGAATGTCGAAATGGATCGGTATGAATACAAAACGAGTCAAAGAGACCTATTTTGGTAAAACATTAGTCTATGCACAACTACAGTTTATATTAAACACTTTTTCCAGGTTTCAGTACAACTATAAGTTTTACAGGGGACAAAGTTTTGTGACAGACAGACAGCACTAAAACAATATGTCTCTTGCTTACTCGGGAAAAAACATAAATAAGGCAAACCAAAGTTACAGTTCTCGCACAAGCACAGCTGTCAATGGGTTTAAAGTAATTCTTTTCCATATACATGAACTAGTTCATTTGTATGAACCATTGAAAGCAAAAACAAGTTCGAAAATACAACAGATTAAAGAGAAATTATTTCTTAATTAAAATGATTAATAATGGATTGGCAAACAACATTCTTTTGATTGTTCTTTAATGTAGTGCAGATAGTTTTCCACAAGTTGTGAGGCTAACATTTAAAGCTACATTTACAATTAGAATAATTGGTTTAAACAATTGTAAATGAAACACCTAAAAAAGTAATTTAATCCGTGTTATCTTCTCATCTTTTCACCAAACCAGCAAAAAAAAATACTCAATTCATTTAAATGAACTGCCATTTTCAATAAAAATACACAAACATCCGTCTTTACGTTCACTTTAAGAAATTTAACAAAATAAGTCTTAAAAAATCTTTAATTTAAAAACTTATTTTTTTCCTTCTTTGTCTATATGGTCAGCAATTAGTCAGCAACTGTACTCTATTTATATATCGTCAGCTAACTCGTCAGCACTTTAGCACGTGCCCAGAAACGTTGCGAAAACAAACGTACGAAAGACAACTCTGTCTATATTATTAATGTCAAAAGTAACACCGTTTATTTAATGACGAGACAATCATTATGGTAAGAAAAACAACTCATGTATTCAAGAGAAAAATTGACTGTGTCTACATTTTCAGCTCATAAGTACTTGATTTTTTTAGGAAAAAGAGACGCATATTTTCAACCAAGTTCTTAAGTCTCCATAAACTTTTTACTCACCACGTATTAAATATAGCGGGCCTCTGCAGCGGCCCGCAATAAACGCGCCTTCTTTATATAATGAGAAACAGAGCGACTATAAAAAGTACCAAATACAACGGTAAATTCGTACAAGCTACAGTAGTTATGGCTTATATGGCAATACCTCGCAACTGTGATTCCGAAGGCCCTCTACGCAAGCGAGCTATGGAGTGACTTACAAAATCATCATATATTGGTACTTAAACGCAGAATATGTGTGAAACATCTGCAAAATAACCCAGTAAATACAAGAACAGTGATTGCTTTAAGCTGAGCTGGAATCTACTCATAAGAAACATATATAGACAAAATTTAAAAAAATCTATTTTTCGGACAATTATGCCGTACTTACTACACATATATATTAAAAAATATTTTCCTTACAAAGACTATGCAAATTTGCAAGTGAACCAAGTGGAGTATCAGTATGTATTCCGGAAATTTACAGAATTCTAGGCAAATATAAACTAATACATGTGTTATGTTTCTTGCAGACGGACGCAATTTTTCCGAGTCATGATAGCTGGAGGTCTACCGTGAATAAATATATTAATAATCGTGTTGTTATCAATTACACAAAATCATTGGAAAATGATATGAACCTGAGATTGTCAATTCAATGCGAATATGAACCTGTGTAATATGGCAGTTAGAAACCTTTCTAGAGGCTAGCTGAAAATTTGCAGAATTGCTATGCATGTTATTAGCAAATACTTCTCAAGAGGTTTTGTGTCCAAATGCAAGGAAAATTTTACTGTAACAGTACAAATATGTTTACATAAGATCATGTTTTGTAAAATCGCGAGCTTGTCAAGATACTATTTATAGATTACATTTTGTTAATGTCTTAGTGTTTCTTGAATTCAGTCACCTTTAACCGGATTACCAATTGATCAAACTGTTTACTGGTTTTCCGCTGCTTTCCCTTGATGACACAGTTAGAGTCAAGGCTTTCAAAGCGGCACTTAAATAAATTAAGATCATGTTTGAATACGGATACAGCAAATGTATAGCCTCTTGAATGAGACCTAGACTTTCGCTTTTGTCGTTTATGTTTTTTGGCTTACATGGTGTCAATTCAAAATATGAACACGAAACTATTATACATGTATATATAAAAATACAATAAAACGTCGTAGAATGAAGAAAGGTTAATACAATTATAAACCTATGTTTCATTCACGCTATTTAAGTACATTTATTGTTGCAAAGTTATCATACAGTATTATTAATTTTATAATTTATAGTAATCCTTCTTGCCTGATTTATTTGTTTGCTTTATAAATTTTATATTAAGCTTCTTTTTCTATATGTTTCTATGTATCAAGTTCTGATAAAAGTGTGTCATGTCCCTTCATACTGGAAGAAATAAAGAATCACACACACACACACACACACACACACACACACACACACACACACACATACACACGCACACACACACACACACACCTAAGTAGTATTTTTTTAAATAACAATAATAATTGAAAAATAGCAGATAAAAGAGAAGGGTTTATCTATACATTGTATGGGAATAATAAGTGTATGATCCATGCTTATTGCATATATTATATTCTCAATAGTTAAGTTCATATCCTATAAGGCTCTAACATGACATGCAAACATATCAGTATTTTAAGCACTCAAAACAAATCTTTGTTTAAAGTAGACTCTTTCTAAAATTGACCAACCAAAGCAGGTTTGTGCATGCATACCAACACAATCTTTGTACATATATATCAGTCTCAGTACTTTTCAGTATCAGGTGAAGTAACAAATTCTGGCTTAAATTCAATGCTGAGATATCCAAATTATCTCTAACTTTGTTGTATATTGGGAATTTCATCATCATCACAATTTCTACAGAAAGGACAAACCCTATTCTATGTTGGCTTGGGATGAACATAAATGTCTACATATATATTTTAAAACATCGTTTTAAAAGCTTCTTAATATCAACCTGTCCAATTTCTACCAGTCTCAGCATTTCATTGCCAATTTATTTCATTATTAACAAACAATTCAATGTTTTTGTCAGCAAACTTGCTCACAAACAATTGATTTGACAAGTTATGATAAATTTTCAAGCAAACTTATCACTAAAACATTTTTTTACACTTAACATCAATTTTGTTTTTAACATACTGATATAATTTCATATTGATTGTTTAATCATCCATTCCCTTAAATATATGAAACTGTTGACAAACTGATAACCTTTGCCCAACAGAAAGAGGCTGCCATGGACGCTCTTCATGTTGTGCCGATATTGGAGAAAACTTCACAAGACCCAACTAAAAACGCATTGCTCTATATTGGAAAACATTTATAAGGTAGTATGATTTTGTCTCTCCAAATAGAAGCCCCATAGGAGATACCGCCTAAACATCAGAGTCAAACAACTTCACAAATATATTGTATGGCAGTGTCCGTATGGTTTTGAATTTAGCTATCGAAAGCCCTAAGGTTTTATTTGCACTTTGAGCTACGTACTAAACAGTATTGCTAAAGTAAAGAAATTCGTCGATTAGAAGTCAGAGAATGTTGTACTGACTAACCGTTTGTAGGTTGTGATTTCCGCATGCGAAAGAGAATGGCGATTGACTAACATATTTATTTCATTACTTTGTTGTGGTTTAACACCCACGGAATTACCAGAACACCATGCATTCAACGCATCCAGCAAACATTGTAGATCTTTTACATTTGCAGCAATAAGTACAACATCATCAGCAGAAAATAAAACACATATTTTCTCATCATCAATATCAATACCTTAACCACTTAACTATTGTCATAAGATCATTGATGAACAGGTAAAATATAATAGGGAAATGGGAATAGTGAATACCTTTGGCGTAATCCACAGTCAGCACTAAACCTTCTTTAATAAAATGGTTAAATCTAACATATGATAGCACACACATATATTAAGATTGAAGTGCATTAAACATATTTCCAATTATTCCAATGCTTTCCAGTTTTGCCTTAACATATCTGTTTTTAATAGCATACGCTTTCTCTATAACCATTTGTTGATCTACAATAAGGCTATTTGTTTCTATCAAGCTTGACGAACGTTCTTTAGGAATACAACTATAGAGTGTATGCATAGAATATTAATTTTCTATTTGATGATGACTCTCTTGGATCTAAAGTACTTCAGTTAGATATCGGACTCATAATAATTTTACTCTCATCAGAACAAATATTGAATAAAAAGAAACAGCCATTATTTCTGGAATATTATCGAAACCAAATGCCTTTCCTGATTGTGCCTATTGTAAGCCTTAAATACTAAATCGGTCATTATACCTACATTAAAAATAATAGAATTGACATGTTAATGTGAATAATCAAGATTCATAGCACTACCTACATGTGTGGCAGCTGCTGTATTAGTATTAAAAAGATAACTAAAATCGGTCTACTATTTTACCGTTGATAAACAGTTATTAATATTTATATTGGTTAACAATTCTGACGTACGAGTAATAGTGTAGTCCGTTAACTTATTTAAAAATTCGTGAACACATCAACAAACTATGGAACCTACATTGGTTAAAACAGATGTAACACCATTTAACGAAGGTTGTACGCTGCAATGCTTTCTTCCTTGGATAAATCAGGACGGATGAAAACTTCGCGGAATGGGTGTTCTGAAGGTTCGACTTCGTTTTAAGTACTTTGGCACGATCCTTTATGTTAGCAAATGTTGCAATGATGATATCTTGATACAGCATCATTCTTAACTACATTCAACTGCTGACTCGGGGAACTTCAGAATAACCAGATTAAAGTCTTTTCGGGAGACTGTATTGCTTGATGAAGTATTTGGCAAGTAAGGCGGTTGTATTGCATCCGACACAGGCTCGAATCAGCTTTTTTATATGTGCACGAGGAGTGCCAAACCTTCATCTTACGACAAATACATTTGGACACGATTTACAAATGAGCTGACCCGTATATCCAGGGATTGGTGCAGTTTAGAGGATTTATGTTTTCAAGCTCACTCTCAAGTGTGTCTATTCTCTCAGAGAAGCTAGTATATACTGCCTTGATTTCTTAAACTGAATGGTCCAGCTTTGTTAAAACTATACAGCTGTTTTTTGTCTGAGATTGGACTATGCTCAGAACTCCCACAAGTTTTTATTGGCGTGCATAAATAGGGTACGTCTAGCATAAGCCGTTAGTCCACCATCAGAACTACTTTCATTGGCCAAAACTGTGGTTGGAGCTCTTATAGGATTCTTAAACGGATTGGCTTAGTTTTTATTATTTGTTTTATCTTGATCAACGAGGATCAATTTTTCACAACACGAAGGGTCATTAATTAACAGTCAGGGTAAATTTTCAACATTGAAAATTGATCCATTATCCGTTGAAAGATGATCAATTGGGTCAATAGTCAACGGGGTCAAAAAACACTGAGTGTGTATTCCATTGGTTTCGATGAGCTTATAAGGAGTACTCTGTCGTCACTTTCCTCAGTCAACCTTTCCTTAAGATTGGAACGTATGATTTGACAACATTTATCCAAATAAGCACGTTCAATGGTGTTGTTTTAGTTTGATAAACTGAATAATTCAATAATAAATGGTCTTCTATTACGGGAGCTTTGAGTGAAGATAACAATCACCTGGACCGAGTTCAGCGCAAATACCTATCATGTTTCAGCCACCAGCTCTGTTCATAAGACTACCTCGCAATGCTCAATATAAGAGCCTGCTTTAACCAGAAGTAACCAGAACCTTTCTGTTGCTTTTCTGTGGCACAGATAGCAACTCTCTGTGATCATTTTTGGCAGTCATTAGGTCGATAGTATCATTTCAGCCCTCAGACGACGACAGCCAACATACTCAGACTAACAATTGTATGTGAGTGTTCAGGGCAGACGAGTCATGTGGGTGTGTTGGGCAATGTTTACTATGCCAACATTTGATAAGGCAGCTTACTTTTACTTTAAAGCCTCAGTGTCATAATAATTTGAGAAAAATAAAAAAAGTAAAGATGAGGATATAACTATGATATAGAGTCTCATATTATGCCTGATAATTTCCCGAGGTCCACACGATGATTTAGTAAAAGAAACGGTTGGAAAATACCAACGAAATCCAAACTGGATCACTTCCTCACTTATTGGTACTTGCTCATGATTTTGTCAAATGCACTTTTTTGTGTATGACGAAATAAAGTGTGGTAAATCATTAGGAGTGTAAAAACTAAGATACCAAAAGCTGGAACCCTCCAGCAAATGTTGATATATGCTCCAATATCATTTGTTTTATGAGGACTGCAAATTTCTTACAAGTGTAAGCAGCTTTGTTGGTGCGTGAAAGGTTGATTGACATTATCACGTGATGTTATCAATGTATGGTTAAAACTTTAGAATACCTAATGCTTTTAAGAGAGTCCTGGTGGTCTAGTGGTTCAGGTGCTGATTATTAACTGGGGTTATTATTCTTGACTTTACCGATGTGAGTTTGCTCCCCATTAAAAAAACATACTTTTCTTAAACTGTAATTGTCTTTGTTTGCAATTTCGATATACTAATTAGTAAACAAATGATAAAAAAATAAGTGTTTTCAGATGCATAAACGGAAAAACTATCTTAACCCAAAACGTCTTGGTTAAAAACTGTAACACATTAGTATAGACGATTCTATTTAATAGTACAGTACGAATTATCTCCCCTGTCAAATACTCTTCAATTAACTTGTCCGCCATTACGGAAGTGAAAAACCAATAATCTGTCAACATATCTCGAATCGATAAAATATCGGACAATTATGCCATATAAACGAGGTGGTGGAAGGCAGTGTGTTGTGGTTAATAATAGCAATAACCAGAAGAAACTTTACGACTGGGAAAATTCCCCCTGCCAGTTTCATAATGATGTAAATGGCAAAGACTGTCCATGTCTTGGACCGTTCAAATTCCACTGCATACCGGCATCGGGAGAAAATCGCTCCAGTGGTTGAAATCCATCAACAGGAAAGGCTTTGACCCTCCTACCAAGTCAGTGGTGAGTTATGCTAAATTTTGGAAAAAAATGGAGTTACTGTGTCATATCTTTATATTGTGTATTATGTATACCATAACCACTATGGTGAACAGCCACCCTTAAAAATGGAAAAGCACCACACTTATTGTCGGCAACATTAAATCAAGAAATGATGTTAAAACATTCTTTTTCATTAATTGTTAAGGTGTAAAAAATCTATATTTTCAGGTTTGTTCGAAGCAATTTATAGATGGCCGCCCTACAAAGCAAAACCCAATCCCCGTGTTGGAAATGGGATATCGACCAGTGACGTCAAAGACACCTGGACGTAGACCTTTGAAGGGACTCCGTCTAGAATCTAATGAAAATTCAAGTCCAAGACAGTCACAGCCATAACCTGATCCATTTATCAACTCCTGTAAAACGACCAAGTCCAAAAGTGAACTGTCCTCCTAAAGAAATGTTGACAGCTACCCCAATCACTGAAGCTGATAAAGCCTTTACGGACTGTCCGCAATGTTTAAGCATCTGTTGTCAGAAAGACCCACAACACTGCTATAATGTCAATAAGCCTAAGCTAGTAGACATCATAGAAATTTAGGTATTCGGAATTGTCACGTGATATGCAAATTTCGTCATGACGTTGTGTGCACTAAATGTGCATAATACTAAAAGTAACTTTCGGTTTTGTTGCATTTTGTAAATGCGATAAGTGCATTTTTTGTCGGGGGGGGGGGTGTAAAAAAAATAAGAGAAGTCATTTGGATATATATACGAAAAATAAGTATACATCACTAAAGTATAATGACTTGTGGCTTTAACTCTTTTTAAATGATATCCTTAAAAAAACATTTCTAAACCTTTCAATATTCAAATTATTAATATATTGATAAATTTGGTAAAATTAAATAAATTTTATGGCCATAAAACCATGGGAGATAACTCTGCGACGACGTGTTTACGCTACATAACTAATGAATTGTGTATTATTCCTTGGCTTTTATGATTACAAAAGCTGCAAACCTGTAAATGACACTGGACAAACACAAAATAAGCGAAATACAAAATAAGGGAAAGTAGTAAAACAAACTAAGTGTAGAATATTAATGGAAACAAGAACATGATTTACACTTATTGCTCATAAAGCACATGGACATTCAATAAACGTGAAACATATTGAACAAGCAAGCACCGACTGTCCATAAAATGTTTCAATTAAGACAACGAAAATGCTCTTCCAGCTTTTACCAGAGAGAAGAACATTGTAAAAAGATCAGGCTTTTGTAGAATAACAAGAAGTTAGATGCATTATTCAATAATTCCGTATATTTCTAAATGGATTTCACAACAGCTATTGTTCAGGGGCTCTTTTCTGGAGGGAGTTTGTGTTCATAAAACAAATTGAAAATCGCTGTAATTGCTTTGACATTTGCATAGTATTGAAAACATATTGCAACAAAAAACACGACTGTAACAGTGTCTGGAAATTTTGTCTTGTATTTGCCTACTTGGATTATATACTTGCAAGCTGTATCTTTAGCTTCCCTGCGACATTGCATTTCTATTGATTGCTAATTAATGTTGTGTTCTAAAACAAGAGTCAGTGCTCTTGAATCGTAATGAGACGATGAGAAAACATCACACTGGTTAAATATTTGAGAAATTCAATCATGGAAAAAATTTCTATTTTGATCGATGGATGTCGACCGTTTTAGATGCATTAATTCAATCTGTACATTTTTGATTGCTTTGCAGAGTTCTAGAAAACATTATTATTTGAAATAGCGACACTAAATGAAGATGTGATATTGAGTTAAAATAATCTATAAAACAACGTATCAGCCGTCAAGTTCAAAAACGAGCTCAAACTCTCCCGGAATTTGCCTGTTTTCTCATAGAATGTTAATGCTCTTAGGGAATTGCCATTCGCGCTATTTCTTAAGCATTGGAAAATTGAATCGGCGACATATTTGGTGTTGTAAAAGGTCCTTGCGCAAACAGATTTAAAATTAGCACGCTATCTAAAAGTCGGCAAAGAAAATGTTTCGTGTGGAAAATTGTAAATATAACATTCACCTATTAGTGCCTTTACTGTCTGTTTTCATAAACGTGTTTTACTTTAGAATAGTATTTACTATATGCTTAAAGTAATTAATCAGTAAAAGGAAATTGATATTTAACTGTTTCAAAGAGTGAAAATATTACTAAGATAATTGTCACTGGAGTTTGCAATTTTAGCTCGCTCTCCGATCCAAATCAAACGAGAGTGCGCACAGGGCTGGGATACAATTTTAATGTCGTCATTTCATTTCAGAAATGACTTAACATTGGAATACAATTTGGCGCGCTTTTCTGAAAAAAATACAATAAACAAACAAAGGAAAATCAATAATACTTTATATCTTTACAAAAAAGAAGAAAACAAACATTAATGACACGAAAAAGAACTACGCTCTTATGGTTTCTTCGTGTATATGTATCGTATGAAAACGGGTTTACCACATGCAAGTATGGTTCTTTATTTCCCATTTGATTCTGCCATGTTGAATACATTACTTAGCAATGACCTTACATGTAATTGCAAACAAATTCCGTATAATTGTTATGGCAAAACTGCCTTGAAGAAATGAAAACACAACTTTCCGATCTTTATTTGCTGTTTGGAATGTAATAGGACTGTATAACACTCATTCTCAAATTCTCAGCCATTTTATTGTCACAGGTATATTCATGCAATTTCCGCCACTTAAAACGATACAAGCAGCTAAATAGATATTATATATATGTTGATTTATTTTGCTTAAAAATAAATTCTATTATTTTCGCGAGATTGAATTTAAAGTCTGTTGTTCCGGAACACTCTCGGCATCTATCGGTCAAGTCAATACGGACTGGTTCTCGATATTTGACATTAGTTTAAAGTGTTTTTTTTTAATTAAATTAAACCGGTCTATGTAACGGGAATCTTGCTTTGCTTGCGAAATCTCGTGCGGAGAGGACTGGTTCTCGATATTTGACACTAGTTTAAAGTGCTTTTTTGAATTAAACTAAACCGGTCTATGTAACGGGAATCTTTCTTTGCTAGCGAAATCTCGTGCGGTGAGGACCGAAATTAAAAAACCCGCCCAGCCCACCCAGTCATAGATTGTTTTTCCCCTTTTCCTTTTGTTTAGAATGTACCTGTTATATAAGTTTTAAAGTAATTAAGTTTAAATTTTGCCGCTTAGAAATATACTTTCATGTGTTGCTGCTTTCGTATTTTGTATGTTACAGCATGTATCGCAGCGGTGGTTCGAGTCTGGTCCACATGCACGCTATGGCGGATTGATGTATCTCGAAGGGGCATTCGTTTTGACAGGGAATACCCTAAAACAGTCGGGGAGCAACGGATCACAAATCGCCATCTGAATCTGTCTGGAGTGTCATATTAAAGAGTTCCAGGAATATTCAGACGCTTCTTAACGTGCAACCGCTATATGAACATTGCTGGTGACCATGTTGTTTCGCACCATCAGACTGAATTTCTATCTTGTAGTCATGGTGATTTTTCATAACTGGAAACTCGTGCGGATGGGAGTTTAGAATGGAACAATTGACTGTTGAAATGGAGAGGCCATGACAGAGTGTCACCCCCACTTCAGTGGAAATAACTTTGGGTATAAATACATTGGACTGGATCAGACTTGTGGACATTATGTACTTTCTTCACATGTTGTAAATGTGCCTATATTTTGTTTGTGATTTAAGAATATCTAAATATGGAACCATGGACATCGGAAACTGCTTTCGGTTTGAAATGATTAGTTATTTATTAATTTTGTTTAAATAGCTGCTTTGTTGCTCAAATGGTTAACCATCGTAATTTGGTTACCGGTAGCTTGCATTTGAGGTAGTATTTAGTAAAGTTTGAGGTATATGAGTGCCGCTTTCCAAGGTTCCACATACTTTTGTTTTAGAATACTTAGTCAGTCGTGAAGGCGGGAAAAAATTCGCAAGCCGAGAGTTGGCTAGGCTGTCATCCATTTTAATTTAAAATTGCATACATATATAATTTATGATTTAGATGTATTTGGGCTTGTTGAGACCTTTTACCTTGGTCGAGCACCTCGGTGCTAGTTATCACTCGGTTTGGGAATCAACAAGAGGGCTATACATGTGAAATTGGGAATTAAAACTAAAATCAATTAGGATGAATATAGATATAAATAACGTTTACTAATCCCGTTGCTGGAATAACAAGTTCTTAAGGAGTCTGTTGCATGTCTGTTGCTCAAGGCCGGGAACGTCCTAGTACTTGGCGTCCCGGTGGTTGCGTTGTTGCGTTGCATTGCGTTGCGTTGCCATGAGATTGCGGAGATATATTGCGGATGTTGCATTAGCTGTTGGCAATTGTGGGTTGCATTGTTGCGTTGCGTTGCTAGGAGTTTGCGGGTTTTGCAGTTGCTTTTGGCAAAAGGATCATTTGCACGTAGACCGTAGTTGCTTGGTTGTCGCATTTTGCCTAACAGTCTATTCCAGCACGGGCATATCATAGGACACTATAGTATTAATAGAGTACACTTTGAATATACATTTAATATAACGGCTCAGCCTAGCCTCTCTCGGCTTTCGTGGTTCTTTCCCACTCGGACTTCCAGCCGCGTGTCGCTATGACCTATCATGGAGTCCGTTCGTTTTCACGGCCATATTTTGCCAATCCTTTTATTTTTGTTGATAAGATGTTGTACCAATTGCAGTTATTATGTAGCAAGGCTATTTTAAGTTATAATATTTGTTATGCAAAAGTAAAACTTAGGAAATGTCAACGTTGTTTATTTGGTTCCTATTCAACGAACTGGTAAAATAGTGAGAAAAATATATTTCCTCAATTTTGACGTATAAAAAATACAAATATAACAACAAATTGCATGATATATTTGTACTATCATATTATACCCCCGTGAAATATGCACTGTCACATGCTGAGCGCTTTAGTTAGTAGGTCATTTACTAATTAAACTATCAATGCCATGCATATAAACACTCCTTTTTGTATATATGGATGTTACCGTGAGTGTTTAGGTCAAAAATTCATTTTCTTGCAAACCGTATTGGCCGCAAATTTGAGAATGAGTGATAAACACAAACATACTTAACATCACGTCAAAGAAGGAAAGTACGCATGAACTGGTTTAAATAGCAATCATGTTATTCTGTTTTCCCTATTTTTGAAAGACATAGAGTTACATATGCAGCAAGGAACCAACGCCGGGCTCACCATTGATGGACTCAGTATTTACCTATTGCTGTTTGCTGACGATGCCGCTCTGATATCCGAGTCAAAAGAAGGACTCCAGAAACTATTAAATCACTTGGAAAGTTATTTGTAAGCGCTTGAGTCTCACATTAATTGTAAATAAAAACTAAAATTGTTGTCTTCAAAAAAGATGGTAGACTTTCACGAACTGATACATAAATAAAAAAATATGTTTGATCTGATTAATTTATATGTTGTGTCTATACTGAATTATGGATCGTTATTGTTAATGGATCCTTAAAGTGAAAAGGTCAACTAAAATAAAACTACTTATACCTGTTAAGCTTATGAACTTTCGTAAATTGGGGCCGGATTATTAAATATTTTCTTAAACAATTCGCAAGCAAAACTGATTATTGTATTTTAAATGTATACATACGATGTTTCAAGCTACATGTATAATTATTTATAAACTAGATAACATTAATTACAGACAAGTACTTGCAAAATTACGATTATCGTCCCATAGAATAATTATTGAAGTTGGAAGACATTATAATATTGTAAGATATATGGCATCCAGAATAAGACGAGTTGTATATTTAATAGCGTTTTACATGCTTTTTGTTTTGTTTTTCTGTTGCTGTTTTTTTTTACAATTGATATATCTGTGATCTATATATATTATGCTAATTTATAACTGCAATATTGCTTCCTTTTATACACGCTGATAAAATTATGTGGGTAAGATGGTTGACGTTGTGTGAGTGAGAGAGTGTGCGCGCGCGTGTGTGTGTGTGTGTGTGTGTTTGTGTGTGCGTGCGTGCGTGCGTGTGTATGTGTGTGTATTAAGGTTTTAGGTATCAGTTATTTCTTAAAAAAACAAACAAAAAAAACTTATATATTTTTTAAAACTCCTAACATGTACAGGGTAATTTTGTATGTATTGATTTATTGTGTGTGTGCCTATTTTATATTCTTATTCTATATTTGTGTAATGTGACGATGAGCAGTTTATGCTTAAGTCAAAAATAGTATTATGTTCTGTTCGGTTCTGTTCTCTAGGCGTTGGTGACAAAGCGCCTTATTTTCACACGAGTCATGGTTCTCTTTGTCTATGGAGAAAATGTGACGCTTTGCTGGGCCTTGGTTATTTTGGAGGCGGCTCAGTTATGGTTTGGGCCGGTAGTTCCCGTAATAAAAAGACCTAACTGGTGATCTTTGCAACTTAAATGCAGTAAAGTACTGCGACGAAGTTATCAGCACCACGCCAACCCAAAACATGCAATAAAACGGCACACAATTTCAGTAGTCAGAGGTGTAGGGTCACACCCAATTAGGTTGCAAAAATCGAGTATACGCCCGTACATGGGTACATAACAGTTCCGAGTGCTTTCTGAAAAAAGTTTATGATCGACCTCCACGTCCAACTGCCCAGCGATTGTCTCCATTTCTGTATCTGAAAAGACAGGATCTAAGTAAACAGCCACTACCTGAATCTGCATATCAGTTATCAAAAGTCTTAATCTTCCCATTCCAGAAAAGAAGATTGTTATTTTTTATTACTATGTATATAGGCATATTAACAACCTGGTACCTCAGATGAAGGGCCAGCTTCGACCACAGAAACATGAGCAGAGGAATAGAACGATCGCAAAAGCTGACCTTGAGCACCTCGTGCGCAGGTGATTATATAATGGTATAAACTAGGTGTCAGTCATGAATCGTATGGACCTTTCGGTAATTTGAAAGATATTTAAACATTAACATCAACAATGCACACGAAATTTAGCTCGACTTTAGTCCTGACAAGTAATTTCTCAATATCCCTTTTTACATAATTCCGGAGTTAAGATGACTTGCTGAAAAAATTACAGTCTGTTTTAGTGGCGCAATTATTCATTGGTAATCAGTTTCTGTTTAAACACACAGATGAAATTCCGTTCAAATTAGATGCATTCTTCATTCCACCTTAATCATTTCCAAATTACCCTAAAACACGTTGTTCCAACATTCGCCTTTCACAGCAGCTATTGATTAGGTGCATTAAGAGGTTTCGTGTCTTTTAACAAATTGAGCATGGCTATAATCTGACATTTGCATAGCGGTTGAATCGATAATACTAAAGAACGTGAACTGTAACAGTACATGTCACATAATCATTTTTACCTAGATGTGTCTTGTACTCTACATTTATAATCCTCAAATACAGAAATAAATTATGACGGTGCCTCTTAAAAGGACAAATGGCCCTTCTCATGGAAAATCTGTGGTAGAATTTCATAAAAATAAATGTGGTTGGCATCGATACTACCACATAAACAGTGAAAAACGGAGTTTAGCTCTCATAATTCCATTTTGTTTTCGAGGTTCTTTACATTAATGACGGCTTCGTTTTCTGACTTTAAGTGCAATAATTATTATACAGACTATAAATTAATGAGAAATGTCGCACCGTGTTGCGCAACATTTATGACAATTAATGTTTTCCATTACAAACATGAGACACATTGTAATTGCTTAAAACGAACAGGAAACAATAATACTGCTATCTGTTTGATGTATTTGCCGTCATTATAAGTACGATGGAGCTATGCGATTTTTTAATTAAATGGCGATTTAATTGAAAAAGTAACGTCATTTATTGCGGTATTGTTTTGTCAATTGTAGACTCATTTATGAACGTTACATCCATATACTTATTTAAGCACATCTTACAAAAAAAATCCTCTTGGATATGGTTTTAAAGGTTCGAGCCCCATGGTCAAAAAGATGAAAACTGACACATTATCTGAAACGCCATGTAGTCCACTAAAACGACATGTACACCATTTCACATCTCAAATGGAGCATTAACTGAATAAATTGGTTATAGTTTCAGCAACAACGACCTTGACCAGACCAAGCCAATCTATGTTGCCACCTGGGCTTGCTAAATTAGATACTTAATCACCATACATTACTCCTACGTTATTGAACTGTAACATATTTTCTATTTTTATGAACAGTGATCTTAAAATTGGATTCTTCTACAAAAATGCAGTTAGATCTCTATTTGACTTGCTTTATTTAAAGAGTCATGGCCGTTTTTGTTTCATTTTTAACATATTCCTTGACCTTGAAAACGCCCATTCAATCTAAATCCAATCCCAGGGTACCTTTTTACATAACACTCTTACATACTTAGTCTCATCATCACATGCTATTATTTACCAGGGGTATTCACAACTTTTATTATGAATGTCATTAACCTGGATTTTATTACGATAATAACAAGCTAAGCGCAATTTTCTGTTTTTAGGAATAGCGACCTTGGTCTAGACACTCTCTCTCCCCCCCCCCCCCCCCCCAAGAAAAAAAAACAAAATCAACAATCACAATATACATATACCGATGTAACTTCTAAACAACCAAATACATCGTTTTCCTAAAGTCTTAAGAAGAATAATCGTAAACTACATGAGGCTGCATACAAAATGCGAGCAGCTGCGGTGAAAAATGTCAAGAGTTATTGCCACCCGTCTTAATTTGTCCTCACAGAATTTATGAATAAAAACACTGGGTTGGCCATGCTTTCATTGTTGTTTTTGCAACCATCCTGATAGCTCCGCACCTCTACGGTTGGACAAGGTCGCAGGTTCATATCCCCCAACGCGTCATACCGATAAAAAATGATACCCCAGTAGCTAACTTACCTTGCCCTCGGAATTAAATGGTAATGTGACATTTAAAAACCAGAAAGTGTACATTATGTACCACGCGTGTCGGTACTTAACATTGGGCAGATACTTAACACCCGGTACGGCTCTGTTTGAAGGGCTAGAGTAATTCCTTGCATCCAACAAGAACAGTGTTTCATTACTTCTGGTATCTAGATGCGACTTTGAACTCAGTTCTTGATTACGTCTCAGTAGGTCAAGACATACTACAGTCCTTGGATGTGTGGATTACTTCATTTAGTTGAAATAAACAGTTCTTGCATACGAGAAATGCGCTGTATGATCATGCAATTGTCTATCCCTCTCCATCCACGCCGCTGATCCACTCGGGATTGTGAGTTAAAATGAATACTACAACTTTAAGCTACTTATATTTCACGTTTTGCATGAATTTACTTATATGGTTTTTCCCACAGACAATAAAGCAATACACTTAACATTTTCTTTTAAACAAACATCAGTACCATCTTATGATATAAACCATTTTCTTGTAATTTGATAATCTGTGAATCAATGAAATATCAGATCAAGTATGTAGCTGCTTAATGTTCCACATATTTTATGAGAGCTGGAGAAGTCGTCCAGTAACTTTGAAAACTTACTACACCTGACCTAACTGAACAAGACTAGAGTGAAAAACTCATAATGCAGTCCAATAGGGTTAAATTACATACAAAATTCAAACTTACATTAACAAACGGTTAATCTTCTTTCTCAACTTTAAGTCAACATGTGCTTTACAATGATTACAAACATTTTGCAATAACAAAGCAATACAGTTAGATTCCTATGTGTCTAGATATGAGATTTCAACATTTTCCTGACATACATTTAAGCATAAAAATAGTAAAACAAGCAATCTGAACATTGTTTTAATGAATAAAAAGGGGGTTTTACGCTGCAATTAATAAATATTGCTGCACTTTCCTCAGAACTGTTTGTATATTTTGAATAACAGCGCTCACATATATGACAACCACAAAGTATCATATTGCAACAGGTTCCCGAGTAACATGCATGTGTATATGGAAATAGTAAAATCGTTCTTTTAATAGTTTTTAGTTTTTAATTGTAGTATGCAAAAAAATAATAAAGAGTAGTTCCATACGGGTACTTTTTTTATCTTTGTCCGTAATCTTTACCTAAGGGGAAAATTATAAGTATCTTCCATGGCCATGAGTGTAAGATAGGTTCATCCGAACCCGAGCGTAGGGTTTTTGCGGAGACGAGGTCTACGTTTTCCATATGTTTCAGCAATTTCAGACATTTACTGTTCTTAAACACAACACCTCATTCCTGACACATAATGACCTGACACGCCATACCATGCACTTTATTGTGATCCTTCAGTTGTACATTCCAGGCAGCAGCATAGTTACACAGGTCGCACTTGAATGGCTTCTCTTCTGTGTGGGTTCTTATTAATATATGAGATTTCAGCTGGTTGTGCTGAATGCAGGAGAAGGAACACTGATCATAGGAATACTGATGTTCACCTGCCAAAGGAAAAATATATTTGTAAGATAATGTTTTTTACAGACTGTATGACAAATTACCTAATAAGAAAACGTTTGTTACGGACTGCGTTCGATCGATAAATACAGATATCAATTTCTTAACCGCATGCGAGACATTTAAACTTTAGACTTAACCTTATTTTTAACGAAAATATACAATGTAAGACCCAAAATCCATATATAACCAGAGCATGTTTATGTGCGTGATATTTTGACCAAAAACATACTGGTTGTGAATTTCAACTTTTGCCTCATAAAGTTGCGGTTTTATATAATGACATACAATTAGTATGTGTTAATTCACACTTTGATGATCAGATACTTAAAGATCTGGCCTACCTGTGTGGGTAAGTGTCGATTCACATTGTCCATTTGCATGCTGCAAATGGACAATGTGGACATAAGCACTTTCTTATCTTCTTATGAGTTCTGTTTACATATATGGATACTAAGAAAAGTTTCTGAGCCATATGCATAACCACAGTGCTCACATATAAATTTTCCTTGTACTCTCCTATCTTCTTTGCAATTTCTAAGGTGATTAAGGTGAGATCACCTTTGTGTACAAACAATTAACGAGGAACATTCTTCACAATTGAACATACTTTCTTTATGTTCTAAATGCATATGTTTCATGAACTGATTTCTACTTATGAATGCCTTAGGTTTGTCTTTGCAATATGTACGACAGAATAGTTTGCTTACATGTATACTCCCTAAATGACCCTTTAGACCACCTTTGGTTGCAAAGGTTGCTCCACAGATTTCGCATGTGACATCCTCTTCGGCTGGATGGTCTTTCATTCTGTGTTTTTGAATTATCTTTCCAGGTGTTGATGAAACATACCCGCATATTTTGCAAGTAAACTTATTACTTATGTGGAGAAACAAATGATGTTCCATTTCTTGCTGACAATTTGTTCTTTAAATCATACAAATCAAACAAGACAGCATTTTATATGAGCGTTCAGACTTGGACTTTCCTCTGTCTTTTCTAGCGATAGAAACCATGTTTTCAATTCTATACTTATTTTGATGATCCTCTAAACGTTTTCAATTGCAATGTCTTCATCTTGAGAATCAAACATTTCTTCACTGTCACTGGTAAGGTCGTACAATTTACTGTAATCTGGTCTTGTTCCTCTAGCTCTTGCTCTCGTTATTGTTTCATTGTCTCCCATATCTTTTTGTTCATTTGCATTTTCCAATGCTTTCATAGGTATCGTCTGCCTTTTGATATGAAGACTAAAATGGCTTTCTGGTTGGTTCCTCTCCGTTTTAACTGAACATATATTAATCGTGTTTTCTGCTCGACAACTCTCATCATTTAAAATATCTTTTTCTGTTAGCAGATCAACAAGTTCATCTGTTTTACCATCAGAAAGAGAAGAATCAGAAACAATCGTTTTAGCCAATGTTATAGATCTCTTTTCAAGCCTTTCCTTTTCTTGTTTGGCTGTGGGGGCCATTGTACTTTGGAAGTCTTCTTCTATGATAATACATTTGACAATGTCATTAATTACACTTTTAACAATTATTTCAATGTTACCACTTTTTTCAGGCTTCTGGTTAGTGAGATGATTGTGTTTGTTTTTCCACTCAGAGACATACCAACATACAGGGGCTGATTTTGAATATGGATGTACATTGCTTAAGTAAGTACCGCTGGGATCAACTGTAATTCCAACATCCATGTGAAATACTTCTTTGTCCATTGTTGTTTTGGTTAGATACCTTGAGGTGATTTCAAAGCCATCTTGTTTCTCTGCTTTAATGATATTGTCATCATTAGGGATAGTCTTCAAAGTGGCATTCTCTTTTCGGTCATATTCTAGGGCTCTCAAAGTACACTCCATAGTGTTTCCAATGGACAATGTATCATGAACTTGCACTGTGTTAAGTTTGTCAATGCCTGTATCATACATTCTGAGCAATTGAATTGGTATTACATCTCTTTCATTATCAGTATTCAAGTATTTCATGGATTTCGTGGTTTCATGTTCAGGGTGCACAACTGCTTCGGTTTCATTATCATTGATAACTGTTTTGTCAACTGTGTGGACATTTAAATTTCCTAATCTGTTACATTTTATCTGAAATGAATCTCTTATCTTTTTAATAAATGCCATATCAACTTGAGTCTCAGCAATTCCTTCATTATCAGCAGGATAAGATATGGCATTTTTGCAATTGTTAAAGCAAGAAGTTTCAGTTGCAATACTGATATTTTCAACTACTTCAGGTTGGTTTGTGTTCTGTTTTGACCTATTTGCTCTTCCTTTTGTTTCATGTCCCGAAACACTGCATGGAACACTTTCCATGCTTGTCATTTTAATGTTCTCAATGTTTACAATTTTCTTTGCTATAGGACAATAACCCATCGATGGAACTGCTCCAGGTTTCAATATTTGATGTTCTGAGTTTGACTTACAGCCTGTGTTTTCTGTTTGAAAGTAAGTATGCAAAATTTCATCTGCTGTAAAGTGATCTTCACAAACATAACTGCAACTTGTAGTTGTCAGGGACTCGACATCTGTAAACTTTGGGTTCCTTAACTTTTTTAACCAAATTTCACACAGTAATTTCTTCTCTTCTGACATTCTCCAGTCCGGTATTGAAAACATTCTCTTTCCTGATGAAAGTTTGGTTTTGCAGTGCAGCATCAGACACTCATATTCACGAGCCATGATCTCTTCATTTACTCCACTTGTTTTGTTATTATCTGCTTTATTTTGGTTCATACATTTGTTAGATTCCTCTGGAAAAATATGTTGGTTTTCTTTACCACTCTTAATTTCTTCCATACATTTTACTGAAATAACACTTTCTTGGACTGGATACGCTTTAGTTGGATAACAGACCATTTTAATTATTTTGGGTTGGTGTGTCCTCTTAAACTCCTGTTTGGGTCTGTTTGCTTTTATTTTTGTTTCATTTTCCATTTCACTATATGGTTCACTTTTTATAATTATCTGTTTAATGTCTTCAATCTTAACAATTTTCTTTGCTATAGGACAATAACCCAATGAAGGCACTGATCCAGGCTTCAATATTGTATGTGCTAAGTTTGGCTTCCAACCTGTGTCTTCGTCTTGAAAGTAAGTATGCAAAATTTCATCTGCTGTAAAATGATCTTCACAAACACATCTGCACTTTTGAGCTGTCAAGGACTCAAAATCTGAAACCTGTGGGTTCCTTAACTTTTCTAACCAAATTTCACACAGCAATTTCCTCTCTTCTGACATTCTCCAGTCAGGTATTGAAAACATTCTCTTTCCAGATGAAAGTTTGGTTTTGCAGTGCAGCATCAGACACTCATATTCACAAGCCATGGTCTCTCAGATGTTGAACCTTAAATATTGAAAGGAAGAAAAACATTTCTAAACATGTTTCATAACAGGTGAATGCTCATAATCAATCATCGAAAATAATGAGATAGCACTTTTTGATCAGTCATCTACTTCATGGGTACTCCTATCATGTCAGTCATTTGGTCGACAGCATATGATGTGTTTTTAGTCTGATAGAAAATTTGTCAGTCTCTCAGATGTTGAACCTTAAATATTGAAAGGAAGAAAAACATTTCTAAACATGTTTCATAACAGGTGAATGCTCATAATCAATCATCGAAAATAATGAGATAGCACTTTTTGATCAGTCATCTACTTCATGGGTACTCCTATCATGTCAGTCATTCGACAGCATATGATGTGTTGTTATTCTGATAGAAAATTTTCAGTCTGAAAATAAACTTCTAAATTTACTAATTGATTTCAGACCATTTTGCAGTATTTGTAAAGGAAAGAAAAGAAAAAAGTTTCATGACAGGATGTCCTGTATCGTATGTGCAGCACTTAAAAAAAAGATACTGGCCCGAAACATTTCAGGATCAAACTATATACTGGTTGACGGTACATTTCCGAACGGGCACATATCCCGAACACCGGCTAAAATACGCGTTTGTTTACCGTGATCGATTATTCGATGATCTAGATCAATACAGAGGCTTGCCTTGGTCACACTTGCGAAGTTTCATCTTGTTTTGTTAAGTATTTCTCTAAAAAATGCCATTCAATGTTTATACGCTTAAAGATCAAAATGTAGCACATGGAGGAATGACGTCAGAGGGCGCACGCACATCTTTTGGTTTTGCAGTTATGTTGACCTACATTCAAGGTATTTATAAATAGAAATCACGCTTTACATTTGAGTGAATGTTTTGAAAAAAACTCGGAAACAATAAATCACTTTACAGCTAAGTGTTTATTTAATATAGCATACTTTTTAATTATATTTGTATGACCATGTATTTTCCCTTTTCAAGTGTTTGGTATTTGTGCCCTCCATAGCTAGTCCAAATAATTGTACGTTGACGGATTTTTTTTAGATTTTTGATATGGCAAATCCTTCACGTACAAATTGTTTAGTATCAAAAGTGGGTAGTTGTTCCGATCAGGATTCCGGGTTAAAGCATATAGCGTCTATAAAATGTCATAAAAACAAGAAATATTACCAGATAATGTTATTTTATATTAGATCCGTTCACAAAAAATAAATATCCAACTTATAATTATGAGTTTGACGGCTTTTTTTCATTTCATTCTGTCAAAACATAACAATATATACATGAAGGGCACCTGCAAGGCTTTAGGGCACAGTTTTAAATCGCTCGGAACATTTCGGCCATGGCCGAGTTGTTACGATTGTATAACGAGGTCTATCTCGAAGCTTTGTCGGAGGAGGCCGAGCTATTACGATTGTATCGAGTTGTTCCCCTTCGCATAATTGTTGTCTGTGTCAGTCAACTTTCGTTTTATTGGAAAGGTAAACAACTTGTTTTAATGCATTAAATGCTTGTTTAGTGCAAAATAACATTTCACTTACATGGTAAAATATGAATATAACTCTTTATGATCAATTTCAACCATAAAATACTTCACTTAAAACAATTTCAATATTTTTAAAACACCCCCGTTTTTTGCACATTCCCGTTTAGACGTTAGGTATTGGAAGAATCCCGTATAACACGTCTATTATTTTACACTACCTCCATAGCATACTTTTAAGGGTGATTTACTGTCCATAAAATGAACGATTTACAACATAAAATTGATTTGATCGTGAATCGGTACTTTGACATCTGTTTTCACACGAACCAAAGATGTTTCATACAAAATTTTAAGTTACTACAACAAAAATTCTCCAAGATAATTGTAAAATACTTCAAAGTGTTCGGATTTGTGACCTAAGCCAGTAGTCTGTTTTAATCATCAAAAACTTTTCTAAATATCTTTTCATTATTTTACAGAATTGATATTGAAATATTGATTATCTACATTAATTTGATCAGTTCATTCATAATTACCTTAAAAACAACGTCTTTTAAATTATTTTTACATCATTTAAAACTTGTTATGAAATGGCAAAAATATAAAGAAGGGAAGTAACAAAGAGAGTGAATTGGTGCTAAAACCCGGTATCCTGTATTCGGTATCGTCAGATATGAGGCAACACTTTTCGATAACAGCTATGTGATTCACCATAGTCAAATGATAAGCCCGGCTATCGCATGACCCGGATTTTACCATAGTAATTTAAAATTTACATATTTAAATTGATATCTTATATAATCATTAAGCATGCCTGAAGTCATAACTTTATTTACGCACAAATGCATTACGCAACTTTGCAAATTTACATTTATTTAAATCTACATTCCTGCTAAAATTAATAGATTATTCAAGAGAATTTTCTCTTTTTTCTTTCTCTCGTTGTTCTCAACGTTGGGTAAATTAGAACAGCTATTGTAACCTAATTGTATACAACAATGAATGCACAGATAAAATAGTTCCTTATTTATATGTATCTTTTTAAGGTCAATACTATTTTAAATACGTTATAACTGTATTACAAGTAGAAAAAAACTTGAGTTATGAAAAATTAACAATAACAAGAAAACAGCAAAAATATCGCCACCTACAAAGTTCTCATTATAACTCGCGATAATACGCGATACTAGCGTTTGTTAAGTCATGAGTTTTCAAATTGGAGAGAAATTCCAGTCAATCAAGTTGTTGAGTGCTATGTTGAAGAATCAGTTGGTGTATGAATCATGTTGGAATACGGTGTTGGACATAATCAGCAAGTGCATTGTCATTTCTTTAGAAGTTAACATTCAATTTGGATGAAACGACAGTGGCGGTAGGTGGGGTAACGGTGAACTTTCGCGGAAGGAAAACCAGAGGACGCGAGAAGACTTAGTGTTGAACTGAGCTCTTTCTTCTGGATACTGCTGGGTGCACTACAAGATGTTATTGTTTCATATCTCGATTTCATGTTTTGTCAGATGCTTTATTTTTACCAAATGTCAATTCCAAATTCCGAAATAAAACGTCAAAAGTCATTGTCATTTAATATTTTTTTCGACTGTTCCATCCATCATGAAATCATTTGCATTAAAATCAATCAAATTATCGTTGCTTATTTTGTTTTAACTGTTTACTGCAGATTACAGTTTTGCATGTCGCCAATAATTTTACTACGATTTTATTGGGGAAAAAATAGTCCCGTAGAAAATATGCCCCGCCCATTAGTATTATTGCGCCCTATGACAAGAAAGAAGTATCGAACAAACGCACGCGATTTCGATGGTGGTGGTGTTGGCGGTGTTAGTAGTTTAAACTCCGGGTCCCGGCGTGAGCACATTGAAGCCGCGATTTCGATGGGAAATGCTATTGCACTTTATACAGAAATAATGTGAAATTGATAAACAACAACCATCGTTAAGGAATGAAGTGTTAATGTAAATATATAGATATAATAAGTAAAGTGATAAAACCCTACCATTTTATTACCTTTCGATAGTATAGTTTTAGGCATAATGGTGCAATATTCGTTTATTTTTTCAATCTATCAGCAATAATATGATATAATTTCAATTCAAATGGTTGCATATCAATGTTGTATTGTTGCCTCTCCCTTCGGGCCTTTTATTTAGATTTAGATTGCCAAAACTCGGTATTGGGGCATTGTTTTTAACCACTTTACCCTACATATAAGATATGAGTCTCTAGTACTTTAGTAAACCCTATCGCAGTATACGAACATATATTAGCGTCCTGTTTCTAAAACTAGTTCAGTGTAAGGAATTACATGTTGTGTAATGATCACATTACTTACAAGATTGGATCGTTCATGCTTTTATGATTTAACACTTAAAAATAGTTTGCCTACATGTGTGTGTCACACCTAGCCGCGTTGCCACTGCGATTTTACGGCGTTGTTAAATATCCCAGAACACCGTGAGATGTGCACTGCCCCTTCACGGTGCTCACACTGCACTGACGACCACTGGCACCGGATTTTCAAACTCAATCTTTTGTTTTTAAATCAAATAAAATCTTATAATTCTGAACTAAAAATTATAATACCGAAAATGTGAAAAAATATTGAAAAATATTTTTTTTTATATAATTATGCACTTTGTAATGTATAATATACTAACATGTTAGCCTTGCATAATATCATTTGAAGAGCGCAATGATCGCCATGGTAGCTCGGTACAATCGTTGTAAGAGGGTAGTAAGAAAACCAAAACTCAGTGTTTAACGCCGTACGATCGCCGAGCAAGCGGCTCCGATAACCATTGCATTCGCACTGCGATCTGTGGCGCTGTAGAAGACCTAACTGCGCTGCTACGGCGACCTTATGTCGACCCCACTGCGCGTTTATCAGCACGCCGGTGTAACATTAAATTTTGACACCGTTGAAAAGTGACCCCGTGGATCATTTTTCAACGTTGTGAATTGACTCGGGGTCATTTTTCAACGTTGAGAATTGACCCTGCCAACAATTCAACATTAAGTTTTGATCCAAAAATCGTTGAAAAATGACCAGTCGTTAAATTTTGATCACAAATGGGGCCATTTTTTAACAGGTAGAAAAAAGTATATGTACGCATAGGGGCGTTCTGAAATTTTAAGAAATTCAATAAAAGCTATGACAACTACAAAATTATGCAACGGTAAGCATGCGCGGATCCAGACACTGGCACCGGATTTTCAAACTCAAACATTTTTTTAAAAAATCAAAAAAAATAATCTAATAATTCCTCACTAAAAATTATAATACCGAATATGTAAAAAAAAATATTTTTTTTTTTAAATATGCACTTTGTACTGTATAATATACTGACTGACGGGGGGTCAAAGTCATCCTGAAATATTGACAACCAAAAGTGTTTCTTTCTCCATTATTTATGAACGAGAGAACATGTTTTACCGCGGAGGAAACGGGCCCGATTAAAATTTGAGAGAGTGTGTGTGTGTGCGGGGGGGGGGGGCTTGTCAAATTTCAGGGGACCCGACCCCTCGCCACCCAATCCTTTGCGGCACATGGTGACGTTTCTGTACGTTTCCGTGCATAAGAGAGGAGTAAATTTGCCCTCCAGACCATGCGTCAGTGCATCCCACCTTAAATTACCAAATCTGTGTCCTTCAAAACTACAAAAGTATAAGATCTAGAGTCATGAAACATTTTTAATATGTCAGCATTAACTCCTCATTAACGACATAAATGGGATTCGTTCACAGATTGCCAAATTGCACTTTTTAATATTTTTGTTTCATATTCCAAAATAAACTGATGCATCGCATTAGATATGTTAAATTTTGAAAACTGCCAATTGGACTTCTTCAAACTATGTGGATATATCTTTATGGTCAAAAAGTGTCTCTGAAACAACCTGATTTTTTAAGCGTTAGTAAAGCCATGCAAACCTGTTTATATCGAAGGTAGTGCTCAGATCAAGTACAAACCTCCATGGCCGAGTAGTTAACTACGGAATGCCGTTAGGGTCATCGCCTATGAATGTGTTGATCTTTAACGCGATACTCGATAGTACGATGATGAAAACGCGAAATCACGAAACTACGATGGTGAAAACGCCACAGCACGATGATGAAAACGCGACAGTACGATAACGAAAACGCGATAGTACGACAGTTTAAAGGATATGGATAATAGTTTTGGACTTATAGTCGTAAGGTGGGTAGATCGTGAGTTCGAAACCCCGCCCTGCCAACATTTTTGTTTTGCTTTTTGTATTTTCATAATTTCTATGTCAAACAGCATCAGGATAAAACATCGACCATAAAGAATAGTTTTCCAGAGAAGGGGTGTGGCGTTTGTAAACAAAACTATAATTTACTTAGGAAATTATATTTTCAACTTTATTTGCACCATCATTCGAATACAGACACCCAAATATAAAGCATAGTGCACGAGAGACACATTTTGCAATTACACCAACGGTATCTACAATTGTGAAGAAGACGTCAAGTTATTGTAAAGTACTCGTGAACGATTTGGTCCTAAATTTTAGCATGCCTGGAAAACTATCCTTTATGTTCAATGTTTTATCCTGATGCTGTTTGACATATATATATATATTTTTGAAAATGAAAAATGCAAAAAGCAAAACAAAAATGGCAGAGCGGGGTTTCGAACCAACGACCACACGACTATAAGTCCGAAAGTATTTTCAGCGTGTTGGACCATTCGGGAACGGAGTCGGTATACTACATTCAATATGAAGAGAGGTCTGCAGAGCGTTATTAACGCTGTAGAAATCAAGCGGTTTCAAAGAATCCAGCTGTCAGTCTTCAACTTTTAACATAACTAATGCGTTGCTTCAGTTTATTTTGGAATATAAAACAAAACATCTTAAAAAGTGCAACTTGGCAATCTGTGAACGAGTTCCTTTAATCACTTAAAAATATGAAAATGATGCAAAAATGTTTATTTTACAACGGCTGAATGGTAAAAGGCGTATTGCATAAGCTTATTGGGATATGTTTTAACGTTGAAATATGACCTGCATACAGCTGATCAGTTTTCAACGGGGTCATTTTTTTATGCGTGGCTGGAGTCATTAAATAACGGGCAGGGTCAATTTCAACGTTGAAAATTGATCAATAATCCGTTGAAAAAATACCCATGGGGCTCCGTAAGCGGCATAGACTGCGCTATGTTTCATTAAAAATGGTGGGAAAATAGGAAAGTTATCTTTGTTCAAAGTCTTAATTCGAAGCAAAATATTGCCTTCCGACGTAGCATTTATGACGCAATTAATCACGTGGTATACACACACTGAATTTGCCAAATCAAGAATGACTATTTTTACTTTTTTACACTTACACATTGTTTCTTAAAGCACTGCACGTATGTTTTAAGACCTGCTTTCTACCCTAGAATCAGTTAGGTTGTTTATCGCCATGTACACATTACACCTGAATGGTTACTTAAGCTGTAGTACAGGTTTCAACTTTACTTGTATTCAGGGTTACTGGTTCAGCCCTTGCTGTAAATGTACATGACTGCTTTTCAGTCTTTGTCTGGCAGTGAGGTATACCGGCCTCTAAGCCTTCAATTGGTCTATTAATCTGCTTAAGGATAAAGTTTATGACCTTGGTATGCATAGAGTTAATGAGATTTTCATTTTCTAATGTGTTAACGTTCTAATCAAGTTCCTCATTTTTGGATTCTTATTTATGAATGTTACTTTCTTATTTTGGTCTATATTTATCAGATCCTTTGAGTTCTTTCTCTTTTACCATTAATTCAGATTCTAGCTTCCGGAGTTTCTGCTCCTTCCCGTTAAACTTGCGAGTGGGTTGTTGCGTATCATCTACAGGCCGGGGTGTCAGTGTCCTTGGTGTTTTGTCTGTAGTCTGTTTGAGCTGCCCAGCAACACCAGCACAGGGGATACAAGTGACTGTAATATTGTCAGAGCTCAACGCAGTTCCTATGTCCTGTGCCAATGAAACTTTAAGTATTCTGCATGGAGATTCTACAAGCGGGTGCAATGTGCAAATTCTGCAGGCATAATGAAACGACTATGGCTGGGCTACTATGGCTTTATTTTCGTTGTCATTCATTTGTAGACACTTTTAGTGGACATACGTAGTGATGCTTGAACGAACAGAAATAATCCTTTGTTTTATAATTCCTTCTAATTTTAATTATGTAATATCCTCGGATTTAGGTTTCTGCTGCTGAGCTGTCTTAATTTAGTTTAATGTTTGGTCTGTGTTACCCTGTTTGGCTACTGCCTTGGACCTAGTGCATCGTCTATGCTTTCCGCGAGTAGCTGATTGAACTCCGCGCCACATCGATCGGCTGATTCTTCATTCTGGCATCCTGCACAATTGTCTGTATGATATCGAAATCATTGTTCAGAAGCATGTCTGTATTTTACCGGTTACCATGATAAACATAAAGCTTGTTGTATAAAGATTAAATGTATTTATAACTCGAATCTACTCTGTTATTGAAACGTTTTTCTTCCGATTTATCAGTAATATTGCTGATTAATTGTACTGTACAATTCCTTTATAACTTTGGTGCGCAGAATAATATACCATGGAAGTCTCTTTTAAAATCCCAAAAGTGACTGCATCCATCCGTATTTATGACTACACCTCCGTTTTTTAATTCACATTTATCTTATTTTCGGGAAAATAATTTCTATTTTCGTATTTTCGTCAAAAATCTTATTTCCGCGAAAAGAAACTTATTTTCGTTATTTAATCATACCCGAGTTTGTACGGCAGCGACTTTTACCAAAATGGACGACAACAACCAAATTTTCGATGACAATTCTTTGTCAAGCGCCGCCTACTTGGGCTCTGAAATGAACAGATGGAAAACAATGTCTTCTAATTTGAAATTGGGCGATACAGCTTTTGCACGATTATTAATGGACACGTAAGCAAGCACTTTAAATTCGGGGCAACGATCATTTTTTTGTTAAACCTCTGGCTTAGGTTACATTCAACTAAGTTTACATTCGTTACCGATATGTTACTCTATGTCGGGGCGAATTGTATGTCAGGGGGTTTCCAGTCTAAAATTTGGATAAGGAGTCTTTATATGAGTTAAAGATAGACACCACACCTTGTTATAAAAATAAGCATTCATGGAAACATTCAGACATGTTGTAATGTTCATGGAATCATGTAGTCCGGAGCCCGAAAAATAATCATTTCTGTTTTAGTGAATTTTATAGAGTATTTGATTTTCGCTTTATTGCTTAGTCATTCTAAAATGCCGTCCAGGCTTTTTTTTAATGATGGTTAGTCCAGGCTAACCATCATTAAAAAAAAAAGCCTGGACGGCATTTTAGAATGACTACTTTATCGCTTAGTCTAAAAAAATAGACGTGTTATACGGGATTCTTCCAATCCCTAACGTCTAAACGGGAATGTGCAAAAAACGGGGGTGTTTTAAAAATATTGAAATTGTTTTAAGTGAAGTATTTTATGGTTGAAATTGATCATAAAGAGTTATATTCATATTTTACCATGTAAGTGAAATGTTATTTTGCACTTAACAAGCATTTAATGCATTAAAACAAGTTGTTTACCTTTCCAATCAAACGAAAGTTGACTGACACAGAAAACAATTATGCGAAGGGGAACAACTCGATACAATCGTAATAACTCGGCCTCCTCCGACAAAGCTTCGAGATAGACCTCGTTGCACAATCGTAACAATTCGGCCATGGCCGAAATGTTCCGAGCGATTTAAAACTGTGCCCTGAAGCCTTGCAGGTACCCTTCATGTATATATCGTTATGTTTTGACAGAATGAAATGAAGAAAAGCCGTCAAACTCATAATTATAAGTTGGATATTTATTTTTTTGTGTACGGAACTAATGTAAAATAACATTATCCGGTAATATTTCTTGTTTTTATGATATTTCATAGACGCTATATGCTTTAACCCGGAATCCTGATCGGAACAACTACCCACTTTTGATACTAAACAATTTGTACGTGAAGGATTTGCCATATCAAAAATCTAAAAAAATCCGTCAACGTACAATTATTTGGACTACTTTATCGCTATGACTTCTTTATGATGATTTCATGTATTTAATACTAATGTTATGGTTTTAGTATTAAATGTCTAAATTTAGCTAGTAAATGATTAATTAATACGAATAAGTTGTATTCTTAATAGTTTTCTACTTTTTCGTAAGTTTGATAAACTTGTCACCCCTACTCTGTAACATTAGTTATATATAATGGTTTCACCCATAGGATTTGTTAAAATGGACCATTCCATTTTGGTCACGTGATGTTAGGGTATATATAAGAAGCGAAAGGCATAAAAAGAAATAGTTAGTTCGTGTCTCGACACCGATGGGAGAACATCACGTTAATATATAGGGAAGCTTTAAAGTATCTTTTTGTACTGTTTAGGGCGGGTTCTGAACTATTGGAGGCTAGGAGAATTAAAGTGAAGCATTAAGCTACAGCTTCTAGTTTCTAGGTTCGGACATCCGTGGGGTGTCTATTTGGCCTCTTAGTAAGCCTGGATCATTGCAATACAGACGGAACAGGGTCAGTGGTTTGATTCCTCGTAAAAGCTATACACTTAGCACTGCAGGTTTTGCTGATATATTGTGATTGATTTATAAGCGTTTTGTATGCTGGTCCTGTTTGAAGTTATAGCATAGGTGTTGTAGTGTTTCTGTTTGTTCGTTCTTGGTTTTGGGATAATTGAATAGATTCTTGAACCATAATAATTATTTCTCCAATCATTGGTTTTGTAAGCAATCATTGTTAATCACGTGTATATATTACTGATTTTATATTTAAATTTTGGGATAATGCAGTCCGAGAATAGGTTTGAAGTTTTATTTAAGGTAGCATTTCCAAGCTAGCTAGGGAAGAAACGTTACAATATTTACAGTATCCCGGAACAACCTATTTTCGACCGCCCCCTGAAAATAGGTAAAACCCTTCTATTTTGTGTCACTTCCAGTAAAAAACAGCTCTAATTGTTAACCATTACAGTAGAACTGTCAGAAAACATCATTTAAAAAAGAATGGGAATGCTAGTGTTAAAAAACTTCAGTTTTACTTGAAACAACACCAATTAATCATTTTTAATTAATAATAATTAATGCCAAATTAGACCCTTCATTTAGAATGATTTCATGTGTTAAATACTTCTTTAAAATCATGTTGTTTTGTTTGCCAGACTTTACATATCAACCAGAGCTTAAAACCTATGCCCTATCGTTTTCTAAGAATAGTGCACAACATTAAAATCGCATCAAAATATGGTATATTGTTTATTCTAATATAAATGAAATTTATCTACAGGTAACTATATTGAATTATTATAGGGTTCTCAGTTAAAAACTGTTATCATAAAATTATACATATTGCAGCCTAGGCAGGTCATATGAGGCTCATTCAGAGTTGGGCCAGTGCTACCAGGGTTCATGATGGGTGAATTTATCATTTTGTACCCATATGAAAGCCATTAGAAGGGATGATGCATTCCTTTGCCCCCCTTGTGGTGATAAGTAACTATAAAGTGACTGTATGGCAAATATGTAAACAATTAATTACTTTTTAAAAAAATAAAATACTTAAAACAGTTTCAACAATTTATACAAATTAAAATGAAAAATATTTTGCACAAACTTTTGTTGTGAAGTATAGTTAAAGGCCATGGTCAAAAACAGGTTGTATTTAGGTCAAATACACCATGTGACAGCTGCCATTTTGAATGCAAAATGTAAACAACAGACGATTATTTTATTTTTTTGTTTCTACAAAGAGGAATGATTGCTTTAAATGGTACAAACAAACATTTACCTTTAATTATCACTTATTTATGATTGAAATGTAAATGATCCTCAGGTGGTCGAAAACAGGTTGTTCCGGGATACACGAAACGAGTTATAACGAGGATTTTTGCTATCACAGCCAACACAATGAATTTATTGACTGTCTGCGTTCTTCGAAGTTTGAATATAAGGCCCTCGGAGGGTGATCAGCCGACCCAAGAATTATGAACGCGGCGTTCCTAGGAGGGGTTCAACCCTGCGGACACTTGATAAGAATTTACTGTAATTTTTTTTTTTTTTTTTAAATTTCAAACGATTATGATGGCTCAAGTAAATTGCTATTATTTTCTCTTCCTGTTTTGCAAGAAGTTCGCTTGCCACATACTATTTTTAGATTTTCGGAAAATACGTCATGGTTAAGAGACTTGACAAATGTCAGTGTTTTTTATTATGCCCCCGAAGGTGGGCATATTAAAATCGCACCGTCCGTCCGTCCGGCTCTGTAACTTTCCCTTGTATGGACAGCTTTTAAAATAACTTGCCACATGTGTTCCACATACCAAGACGACGTGTGGCGTGCAAGACTCGTGTCCCTACCTCAAAGGTCAAGGTCACACTTGGTGTTTATTCACAATGGAGTGCTGCATATAAGGACATAGAGTATAGGTTGTCGTGTCCGGGCTGTAACTTTCCCTTGTATGGACAGATTTTAAAATAACTTGCCACATGTGTTCCACATACCAAGATGACGTGTCGCGTGCAAGACCCGTGTCCCTACCTCAAAGGTCAAGGTCACACTTAGTGTTTATTCACAATGGAGTGCTGCATATAAGGACATAGAGTATAGGTTGTCGTGTCCGGGCAGTAACTTTCCCTTGTATGGACAGATTTTAAAATAACTTGCTACATGTGTTCCACATACCAAGACCACGTGTCGCGTGCAAGACCCGTGTCCCTACCTCAAAGGTCAAGGTCACACTTAGTGTTTATTCACGATGGAGTGCTGCATATAAGGACATAGAGTATAGGTTGTCGTGTCCGGGCTGTAACTTTCCCTTGTATGGACAGATTTTAAAATAACTTGCCACATGTGTTCCACATACCAAGACGACGTGTCGCATGCAAGACCCATGTCCCTACCTCAAAGGTCAAGGTCACACTTAGTGTTTATTCACAATGGAGTGCTGCATATAAGGACATAGAGTTTAGGTTGTCGTGTCCGGGCTGTAACTTTCCCTTGTATGGACAGATTTTAAAATAACTTGCCACATGTGTTCCACATACCAAGACGACGTGTCACGTGCAAGACCCGTGTCCCTACCTCAAAGGTCAAGGTCACACTTAGTGTTTATTCACAATGGAGTGCTGCATATAAGGACATAGAGTATAGGTTGTCGTGTCCGGGCTGTATCTTTCCCTTGTATGGACAGATTTTAAAATAACTTGCCACATGTGTTCCACCTACCAAGACGACCTGTTGCGTGCAAGAACCGTGTCCCTACCTCAAAGGTCAAGGTCACACTTAGTGTTTATTCACAATGGAGTGCTGCATATAAGGACATAGAGTATAGGTTGTCGTGTCCGGGCTGTAACTTTCCCTTGTATGGACAGATTTTAAAATAACTTGCCACATGTGTTCCACATACCAAGACGACGTGTCGCGTGCAAGACCCGTGTCCCTACCTCAAAGGTCAAGGTCACACTTAGTGTTTATTCACGATGAGTGCTGCATATAAGGACATAGAGTATAGGTTGTCGTGTCCGGGCTGTAACTTTCCCTTGTATGGACAGATTTTAAAATAACTTGCCACATGTGTTCCACATACCAAGACGACGTGTCGCGTGCAAGACCCGTGTCCCTACCTCAAAGGTCAAGGTCACACTTAGTGTTTATTCACAATGGAGTGCTGCATATAAGGACATAGAGTATAGGTTGTCGTGTCCGGGCTGTAACTTTCCCTTGTATGGACAGATTTTAAAATAACTTGCCACATGTGTTCCACATACCAAGACGACGTGTCGCGTGCAAGACCCGTGTCCCTACCTCAAAGGTCAAGGTCACACTTAGTGTTTATTTACAATGGAGTGCTGCATATAAGGACAAAGAGTATAGGTTGTCGTGTCCGGGGTGTAACTTTCTCTTGTATGGACAGATTTTAAAATAACTTGCCACATGTGTTCCACATACCAAGACGACGTGTCGCGTGCAAGACCCGTGTCCCTACCTCAAAGGTCAAGGTCACACTTAGTGTTTATTCACAATGGAGTGCTGCATATAAGGACAAAGAGTATAGGTTGTCGTGTCCGGGCTGTAACTTTCTCTTGTATGGACAGATTTTAAAATAACTTGCCACATGTGTTCAACATACCAAGTCGACTTGTCGCGTGCAAAACCCATGTCCCTACCTCAAAGGTCAAGGTCACACTTAGTGTTTATTCACAATGGAGTGCTGCATATAAGGACATAGAGTATAGGTTGTCGTGTCCGGGCTGTAACTTTCCCTTGTATAGACAGATTTTAAATTAACTTGCCACATGTGTTCCACATACCAAGACGACGTGTCGCGTGCAAAACCCATGTCCCTACCTCAAAGGTCAAGGTCACACTTAGTGTTTATACACAATGGAGTGCTGCATATAAGGACATAGAGTATAGGTTGTCGTGTCCGGGCTGTAACTTTCTCTTGTATGGACAGATTTTAAAATAACTTGCCACATGTGTTCCACATACCAAGACGACGTGTCGCGTGCAAGACCCGTGTCCCTACCTCAAAGGTCAAGGTCACACTTAGTGTTTGTTTACAATGGAGTGCTGCATATAAGGACATAGAGTATAGGTTGTCGTGTCCGGGCTGTAACTTTCCCTTGTATGGACAGATTTTAAAATAACTTGCCACATGTGTTCCACATACCAAGACGACGTGTCGCGTGCAAGACCCGTGTCCCTACCTCAAAGGTCAAGGTCACACTTAGTGTTAATTCACAATGGAGTGCTGCATATAAGGACATAGAGTATAGGTTGTCGTGTCCGGGCTGTAACTTTCTCTTGTATGGACAGATTTTAAAATAACATGCCACATGTGTTCCACATACCAAGACGACGTGTTGCGTGCAAGACCCGTGTCCCTACCTCAAAGGTCAAGGTCCACACATAGTGTTTATTCACAATGGAGTGCTGCATATAAGGACATAGAGTATAGGTTGTCGTGTCCGGGCTGTAACTTTCTCTTGTATGGACAGATTTTAAAATAACTTGCTACATGTCTTCCACATACGAAGACGACGTGTCGTGTGCAAAACCCATGTCCCTACCTCTAAGGTGAAAGATACACTAAGTGTTTATTCACAAGGGAATTCTGAATAACAGGACATAACAGTGTAGGTTGTCAAGTATGGGTGGTATTTTTTTATGTTCAGAGGCAATTTAAAATAACTTGCCATATGTATTTGACACGTAAATGCAAGATCAACTTTTCATGTACTGACCTTGTTCGTAGGTCAATGTCACATTCGGGGGGCATTCGTCACATACTGTGACAGCTCTTGTTGAGAATAGAAGGAATATTACCTCTGACTTGTAAAACAAGTTGATATTCAGAAGAGCTGCTAAAAAAATCAAATCAGACTGCCAAAACAAGTCGGAGTGTAAGTGCAGACGACTGCAGATTTGTGTATGTCAATTTTCCCGCCAAAATGTCGTAAAATTTTATACACTGCAGATAATCGATAGTACCTTGATAATGTTTTTTTAATGTTTTGACAATTTTATAATGATTGATATTTACAATAATGCTGATTAGTAGGATGCCAATTAACAAAGAATGTTGATTAGTGGTCTTTTGAAACGTACTTGTAACCTAGCAACGATCTCGGCTGAAGTGTGAAGTGATTTGACAAGTAGTTTATTGCACCAAGCCTTCTATAAGTGTCAGATCCCCCATCCAAATTGGTGTGTAGTACACAACCTCTGTGTATTGATCTTAATCCTGGTGCCTTCTTATCAGATCTCCAATCTGAGTATCCTGCTATGCGGTTTTGGAGATTTCATTATAATATTGGACCCTAAATGGCCCTAAGCCAATAAACCAATATACAGGAAATTGGCCCCTAACGTGACACCAGTGCAATTAGCAGAAGATGCACATCAGAGGATTATCATGCCAAACATTCCTTAAAATAGGCCTTTAAAGTGACAGATTAATATGGTATTTTAACATGGTTGATAGAATTTTGAGGATTTTAAAAGAGCGTTCAATAGCAGTAGATTTCGAGGGGAAAGTGGTATGGCGTTAGAAGGGTCTCAAAAGCCATATATTTTACCTACCACCAGTAGAGTTCACATGTATGCCTGTGTAATCCCCAAAAATCAGAATATCTAGTTCATGAAGAGCACTTCATGTATCCTGTGTTTACAATATCTCTTGGTATATGTCTGTGAAAATTTCAATAAATATGTAGCTCCTAAAAAGAACCATTTATTAATTTATATCAAAATTCATCAGAAACATAATTTTTGAACTTTTTCTATTCATATAAAATTATGTAACAATCAATGAATAAATTTTGAATAATTCATAAAACAAATATTGACAGGCGGCATCCATTTTGTTGATTACGTCCCCACTGAGGATGTGCTTTTTGGCAACACTGCTACCCGACTAAACTTCTGACTTTTCAATGTTGAATAAAGACACCAATATTGAATTCCAGTGAGTTTTCCACTTTTAACAGAATGGCGGTGGGGTCCTTTGATAGGGGTAAACTAATATCGTTTTGGCAAAAAAGGAGAAAAATATTAGCATAATTCTTGAATGGCACTGAATACATGTAGCTACATTTGATAAAAGAAAAGAGGGTAAGCTCCTCCAAAGAAAAAGTAGCTACATTTCCCATGATTCCACCGGTAATAGGTAACTGTAAATTCAAGGTACCGGCCACGGTCAGTACAAAAGGCACCTAAAAATCGATAATGGTGTTCCCTGGTATACAAAATCTTACTGTTACTGATGGCAAAATGATTTTTCTTAAATATGAGTGAAATTTAAAAATGCTTGCATATAACCTGGCTAAAATTCCATTGGATAGTTTATTAACACACATATAATTGGTACATCCAAGATTATGTTACCAACTTGAAACTGCAAATCCAGGATGTATTCATGAACTGGCCCATGGCAGTGCAAGATATTTTGTTCAGTGATTTTTGTCTTTTTACAGTTTTACTTCTTATTTTAAAAGCTTAACTACCATTTAAGATGGACAAACAGCATTTCAATCCTAAAATTTTCTTTTATATAAAAGCTGCCCTCACAGATTGTCAATTTTGATACTTTTTAAAAAAAGTCTCAGAATCAGCTGATTTTGGTATCATTATCCCTTCAGTTCTATTTCATTCATATTAGATCATTCACCAAATAACAGATCTCATTTATTTGGTAAACTGCTGAAAGTTTCATTTAAGCGTTAGCAACACTCTTTTAAGTGTTAGTAACGCTTTAAGCCATAAAACATAAATTATTGAACATAAATATTAGAGATGGCAACGAGTACCCAAGCACTCAATCAATCATCTGAGTACCCAAGTACCAAATCACTACTGAGTGCTTGGAAAATAATTATTTTCTTTTATAAAATTCACCAAATACACGTTTTACAGACGTAAGTATCAGATCTGGAGCGTTTCCAAGAAAACAATTTACGGTCCCTCTAATCCCTGCTGTGTACACAATTGACCGTAAAAAAGTAATTGACAGTTGTTGCGAGAGTTGCAAACTGTCAACAAAGGTCTTTGCAAATAACACTGTCAGGATGTCAACTAACAAAGTTTTGATAGCGGTATATCTTTTACAGAATTGTGTTGTTTACCAATTAGAAAGTTTCCACCAAACAATGGACGTTGACGAGCGAATTAGTAACAACCGTTACGTGCAATGTTTCCTGAATGGGCGTATTTTTGCAATGATTATCACAATTGATTGGTGGATATCTTAATTCAGGAATTAAGATTATTAATGAGTGTAATCTCGATCATCTATCCGAATATGATCTGAGCTTTACTTTCCATTTATATTGTAGTACATAATTTTTATGTATGTATAAAATGAAATGGGAAGGACGAATTAAAAGCATGAAACAATGTTTGTTTTCTTTTTATTGATTATTCTGTTAAGGTACATAATGACAGTCATATTTAAAAGTACATGAACGATACATGTATACATGAACTTGTCTTTACCGAACACAAATTCAAGTTATCCGAGTAATTGCGTACCCAGGTATTCGATTGGAAGATTGTCTGAGTACTTGAGTACCAATTTTACTACTCGTTGCCATCCCTTGTCAATATGATTAACTGCTATCTGATCTTTTGTTTGCTGTCTTATATCACTGGTTTCCCGACATTTACGCAAAAAAAGGCTCATTCAAAGACACAAAATAAAAAAAGTTGTCAAAACAATCAATCTGTGAAACTGCAGCTGTAAATCCTTTTATTTTAAATATTTATCTTTCTAAACCACATTTCTTCATGACTCAAAAAGTTACCTGTAGTTGGACCTCTTAACAAGTACATCATGTCCAGCTTTTCACACAGTGACTCAAATTTTAGAATTAAATGTTATTATTGACAATAAATGTGTTGTGATTATGCTTGATGTCACTGTTCATCATTCCATCCACAAAGTATTATCATTAATTATGCAATATGTAGACATGTGTACCTAATTTTAGTAACTTGAACCAGTAATTTTTATTTACAATTCTCAAACCCGCAAGCCCTGCACTGGTAAATGGCTTCCGGGCTTGCTCAAATTCTGGATTTTATGTAGCAGGGCTGTTGTTAAAAAATTTGATGCCAAGCAATAGTATTAGAATTTGGGCTTGTTCGGCCAAAAGTCTAATTTCGATGACTGGTAATACTATTAGTTTTCAGTTTGTAGTTTACCATGTTAATTAAGGAATCTAGGAATATGTTTAAAAGAAAGTATATCCATTTCAGGTATGAAAAATACAATGCTTTAATGGAAATCAAGGAGCCGGGAAGCTTTCAATACAGTAATGGTTTTAAGTTTTCCATAAACGATACTATTAAACCTGAGTGGACAGGTGATGGTAATGAAGTGGAACTGTCTAGGGAAATAAAAGTTGAACCGCACAGTCATTATGATAGCGAACTGACAAGTGATTATGCTGAGGAGGTTGAAGAGATCATCAAATTACAGAAAAAGAAGCGAAAAAAGAAAACCAGGATCAATGATAAAGACACACATTTAAAGAAAATAAAAGTAGGTAGACCAATCAAGTTGAAAATAAAGAAGGAGTTTCAGGATCAACAAATCAAAAAGGAGAATAAGAAAAGGGCAATGGCAAAAAAGAAAGATGGATCAGAAAAAAACAAAGAAGCAGAATCTAAACCCTGGATTCATATTAACCTAGACAATCACACAGATAAGTATACCGTGGAAAAAATTGATTCGATTGAAAGACAGCATAGGAGAAGTTTGGTTTTTGAATTTATGTACTCTTGTCTTATCTGTAAAAACTTTAAAGCTGAAAATAAGGTGGTGTTTGAAAGTCACTTGGAAAAACATATAAATAATGTTCTATCTTGTTCAACCTGCAAGTATGAAGCCTATTCGGACTTTGATCTTCTCAAGCACAAGCAAGCTTGCAGCCCAGACAACAGCAAACTGTATGTTTGTGACATCTGTGGTGCGCAGTACCCGCGACGAGACATGTACAGAGCTCACATGGGAAAAGAACACGGTCTAAACCACTGGAAATGCAGATATTGTGAAGAAAACTTCCCGACAAGGTTTGCCTACCAGGTTCATATGCGGCACAAGCATTCTGAACAACTCAAGTTTTGCACCAAGTGTAAGCAATACATGGCGAGCCTGTCCAACGAGGACTATCACGCGCACTGTGACGCTTGCACGGGCGAATTCCAGTGCCCAGAGTGCGGGAAGATGTTCCAGGGCAAGATGGTGCTGGCCACTCATGTACGCTACATACACAAGAACATACGTAACCACCAGTGCCATCTGTGCTCATACTCGGCCAAGAGTGCCAACATGCTGAGACTCCATCTCAATGCTCACCAAGGTGAGTTCCATAAATTTACATTTATCTAATATCTTGAGTGGAGCACATTTTTTTTTTAAATTAAGGTATAACATTGATGTCCCTTTGTTTTGTGAATTTAGATATAAATAAAAATGAAGTTATACTCATGAAGATTAGGAGAGTATAAAAATTGTGTCAATAACTGTTGGTTTAAAAGAGTGACAAAAGTAATGGTAGAATATCTTAACATCAAATATATGTGGTGGAAAAAACAGTTATAAAAATGATCTTCAGGTATTTCTTTTTAAAATTTCATATAATGAGAATCTCACTATTGGTTAAATTATCGAGAAGGAGTGATATGTTTACTGCTTTATTGATATTTTGCTCCATTTTTTCCAAAATGTTTGAAAAATTACCCTGAGAATTTCGAAATATTTAAAACTATATACTTTTTTCCCCACAAAAAAGGCTAGGGTGTCTTCCACATAACTGGTAAAAAGGCCCTGATGATTGTGATTGCTTTACACCATTTATAACCTGCAGGCATCCATCCATTTGCATGTGAGCAGTGCACCTTTACTTGCGTCCAGAAATACCAGCTTAAGTCGCACATGAGAACGCACACAGGAGAGAAACCATACAAGTAAGTCTAGTCCAGAGAGTAATACAAAAAGAAATAATTAAAGGCGAATAATTACTAAATCGTGTCATGCTAATAGAAGAACTGGACTGCAAAAAGTAAAAACTGTGTAATGTGTTAAAAAAAAAATGGTTACAGTGGAAAGACTTCTTGGCTTTTCATTGGTCACATAATACATTCAGGGTTCGACACTAACGGTAGTCCAAGACTACCAGTTTTATGGTCGGACTACAAGAAATTTGAGGTCAATAGTCCGTCAGACTTCTAGAAAAATTAAATATCACATCAGTAAATTGAGCATAAAATCTTTATTACGCTTAAACTTGCGTAAACCGTCATGTTAAAAAAAGCCGAACATCAGTGGTAAATTCTCATTCTAAAGTTTGCCGAAAATGGTCGAGCAATTCCGGACAATGTGGACTGTTCACCGAATTTCGCGCGCATTTCATTTAGCCTTTCGACCAATATTTAAACCTGTCTTTAGAATGTCTTAATTTAGAAAGGGAAAAATCAATTTCGCACTGTGTGGTGTGTTTAATCCTCAGACATGTGATCCTCTGCCATTCTCAGCGAGGGAGATTTGGGTCCCGAAGTGGTAGAATTTCCAAGTCCCTTGCATTTTCAGTCAGAAACAATGATAGATACGATGTAAACCAAAGCTTTATGGGGGTTATTATTTTTAGATTTTCTGATAATACGTCAGGGTTATTATGGTTAAGGGTATTGTCAAATGCCGGTGTCTCGATAAAGCGAACAGAAGGAACATAATGCCTGGCTTGTGAAATCTTTTAATTGGCTTTTAGAAGAGAGCTGATAAAATAATCATACTGCCAAAATAGGTCTAATGCAGTGTAAGTGCAGACGATGGCAGACTTGTGAGCGTTAATTTTCGCGCCAAAATGTCTTAACATTTTATGCATTGAAGCTAGGGCAAATAACAACTTCGATCTTACTCCCATAACAGAAAAGTAATTAATAACACTTTGGTAGTTTATTTCATTATGTATTTTTAAGCATTATGGTATGTAGATTATCAAAGAATACTGAATAATAGGATGCCAAATTATCAAATATTGCCTATATATAGAATGTCTGTCATTTGTTCCGTAACTTAGCAACAATTTTGGTAGAGGTGTCAAGTGATTTATTTTTCTATTTTCCCGAAAATGACAGATTAAGGGAGTATTTAAGGATGGTTCTTATATTTTATTATGGGGCATTTTTTTTAAGGTTTAAAAATTATATTTAAAGGCCAGAAATGTTTTTAAAATTGAGATTAATAAAAAAGACCAATCAAATGGTTATACTGACAATGTTTGAGGTCAGAAGGCTAAGTCTCGCAAAACACTAGAAATCCGTTGCAGGCTTGCATTTTTTGGACTACTAGAAATTTGGCTGGTCTACCCAGATTTCAGATCCAGTAGTCCGAGGGACTACCTTGTGAAAAATATTAGTGTCTAACCCTGACATTATCAAAAATACCTTGTGAGCATGTGCTCTTAAGACGTTTTGGCCAAAAGTTCTACTGTAATTGATATTGCTGGCTGTCCATGAATATTAATGAGCAATATTTTGCAATAGATATGTACATGAACACTACAATTTACCTGAGCAATGTTTAAATCTCAATTGAATAAGATAAAAAATAGTCAGTACATAAAGATTTCTTGTATGTCAGGTGCGACCAGTGTAACTATGCTGCAGCATGGAATGTCCAGCTAAAAGAGCATGTGAAGGCCCACAGCCTCTCAACCGCAGTCACCTGCCAGCAGTGTAGGGTCATGTTCAAGAATCAGCACACCCTCGCCATACATGAGAAGAAGGAGCATGCTCGAGGGGCAGGCATGGCCGGGGCTGAGATGATAGGGGCAATGGTGATGGGGGCTGGGCTGACACAGGGCCAGGTTGTCCCTGCTGCAGCAATCCAACAGTGGACCTTGAACTCTTCGACTCAATAGTTAACCGTCTGCGTTGGCTTCAAGCTAGATTTTGATCACATGCCTTGTGTTTTATCAGATTTACCTGGCATGTCAATATGGTTTTAATACTTTTTCTTCATCTATAGGTTCTATAAGTTTTAAATGGAAATCTTATGAATGTGTATCTTTTTTTACTGCAGTATGATAATGTGACAAGCTTTTTGCTATAGATTTTTATAAGTTCAATTGTATATATTATAGCTTGAGATGTTGGAATAATTATTTTTATTGTAAACTTTTTAATATCGAATCATGTCATCATTTTGCTTTGCATGCTTCTCATACCGCAATAATGTTTTAGTTGTTGTTACTAGATAGAGAGGAAAATATGTAGGCATGTACCTTGTGTGCACTTGTGTCAAAACGAAAACGAACGTGGCAGTGGCATTTTTGCAATAACCAGTCTGAATTACTCATTGAATTTAGCCAGAACTTTATGCCAGAAAACACCACTTTATTAGTTTCAGTTTATAATTGTAAAATAGAAGTTATTCACCCAGTGTTCATAGAAATTGTCTTAGTTTTACATGTAGGCATATTATGAATAGCTTAAATTAACAGGCATATTATGAATAGCTTAAATTAACAAAGATTGTGTAATTCCGGTTAGTTTTTATTGCCTTAAAAAATAAATTTTTGTAAAAAAAAATTACAGAGGGGACTTTTTAATAGCAGGTTTTCATTCCATATCACTTTTTTTTAATAAGTGGGTTGGAAACACCAAACAACTTGCATTCAAAACTACTGTGAAATCATTAATGTTCGTGGGGCATTAATGTTCGTGGTTTTCGTGGGTTGGGTGATCCACGAATTCAAGATCCCACGAAATATAAACCCTTTATTCACTTTTTCAACTGCCTTGTTACGTACATACTCTAGTATATTATTTACAGAGGTCGCAGTATACAGTGTTAAAACCTGTCTCACTGTATAACATACAATCATTATTCTGTTAATATATTATAACTGCCTTTAACAAATAATGAACCAAATCAGTTAATTGTCTTTTATGCAGCAAATGACAGTTATAAGCACGTGTTTAAACCTGTGCTGTTAATGAATATCTCCAAGTTTACAAGATGTGCGTGATGAGTGTCTGTACTCAATTTTTTTTATTTAATGAAATATTTAATCGATTACTAGTACATTGAAGGTTAATAAGCACTGAACGTGACGCACCTTTTCGGTGTTTTCACAGTTTGCAAAATTCTTAATTGGCATTCAATGGCTTCCCCTATCTGTATTTATGATCAGGGTACATCTTCTTTTATTACCTTTATTCCCAATTAAATCGATAAGTGACATGGGTATATGCACTAATTGGCATGTCGTACCACATTAGCGATTGTCATAAACCGAGTGACATAGAAGACAGAAATCACGGGCCAGCTCGTGGATATTATGCAGACGATCTAGGACGATCGCATCTTCGATTTTTTTTTTTCAAAAATGAAAATCCACGAATTCAAGTACCCATGAGTTTTTTTTCTGCAAACCACGAAATTTCATGCCCATGAACAGTAATGATTTCACAGTAACTAACTTTGAATAAAGTTTTAGTGGCATCCAATGCAATCGGCATAAACAGCAAATCATGTGATTTTTAGTGGATACCAATTATTTTTAACATACCTCCACTTTTTATTATTTTTTGATACTAACAATTTACATTTAGAATGATAAAAGTTGAAAGAACAAATGATTAGAACTTCGCAAATCATGTAATGTTGATTTGGAATGCAGCAATAAGCTTATCTTGGATATGTGGCTTTATTGTAAATTGTACATGCAACTGGCATATTTAAACAGTTCACATATATTTTGATTGTTATTTAGAAGAGAAAAATCAAAAACTTTTGAATTGCCAGTTTACATACATTCCTGTCTGATATTTGGTTCTCGTGTGGATTTTTTATGCTGCCTGAAGGGAAGGCTTATAGTTGCCGCTTTGTCTTTCCACACCAACATTTAGTGTTTATTAGTTTTACTGACAGGAGGGTAAGGGGCTTTTTAAAAAAAATATATAAATAAAAATATATATATATATATGTATGAAATCACATAGATAGTCATAAATGTTGGTACATTTGTCCTTCCATTCGTTTGTCACACCCTTTGTGAGTATATAAGTGAAAAACTACTAATGGGATTTTAATGAAACTTGAAACATTAGCACATGTGCAGTGCCTAAGAATCATAATCTTTTCTTCAGTCTTTGCTCATTTACTACCGGCTATCAACATGAATTTTGACTTTTACAGTAGCATTGATTTGGAAGCTGGTTGTCAGAATCTTGGAATACAGATAATTTACAATGTCAGTTTTAATCATACCTTCCATATTGACTGAATAATCTTGCCTTGACCATATTTTTTTTTGTATATTTAATTTTTGTCCAGAGCATTATATTTTAAGTATTGACTTGAAACTCAATGTACATATATATAATTCGGTAGAAGCAAGGTGCATGAGAACCATAACTCTGTCATTATTATTTTTAGAATTATTGCCCTTTGCTCATTTTTTCTTTATTTCATTTTTGTCTGGAGCATTATTCCAAGTATTTGAGATATTGACTTCAAACTTCATGTACAGATGTATCTAATTGCAAAGAAGTGCAGTGTATAGGAGTTCTGTGTTTGATATACTGGTTGATGGTACATTTCTGAACAGGCTACTAATCCGGATCTTGTTTTGTTGAGTATTTTTCTAAAACTGGCTTAAAGATCAAAAATATAGCACATGGGGGATTGACATCAGAGGGCGCATGCGCTTCTTTGAGGCCGTGGAGTTATGTTGACCTACAAGCAAGATATTTATAAATAGAAAATACGCTATACATCTAAATCACATGTTTTGAAAAACAGCGGAAACAATAAATAACTTTGCAGCTTAGTGTTTATTTAATGTAGCATACTTGTTTTTAAGTGTTTGGTATTTGTGCCCTCTATAGCATAAATTGAAGGGTAATTTACTGTCAATAAAATGAACGATTTTCGACATAAGATTGATAAGATCGTGAATCTATTCTTTGACAGATGTTGTCACATTGACCAAAGATGTTTCATAGGAAATTTTAACTAAGTACAACAAAAACTCTCCAAAATAATTGTCAAAAACCTCCAAAAGTGTTCGGATTTGTGACCTTAGCCATTATGTAGAGTAATTGCACTTTTTTCATTTATATATTTAATTTTTAGCTTGACTACTCAAAGAATAAGGAGGCTTTACTTCTCGCCCCGGCATTGGTGTTTGACAACTTTGATTAGGTTTGACACATTGGGATCAAACTTGGTATATAGGAAGACTTTCATGGGATTGTGTTTGGGGCCATGAGAGTCATTGTCAAGGTCTATGTCACTAAAAAAAGTTAAATGGTTAGTGCCAAATAACTTAAGTTTGGGTTGAGGTATTGTGACCAAACTTGGTATGTAGGAAGAATTTATGGAGGTCTTTCATGGGATTGCCTCACTGTCACTTAAAGTAGGTTACCTTTTGGTACTGAATAACTTTAGTAAGGGTTGACATATTGTGACCAAACTTTGTTTGTAGGAAGATTTTATGGAGGACTTCCATTTGATTGCATTTGGGGGCCCTAGGGTCAAGGTCAAGGTTACTGATATTAGAAATAGAAAACACAGTTGAAACTAAATCTCACAACAAACGCTGAAGTTCTTTTGTCAATCATTGAAAGCCGGGTTTTGTTGCATTGCAGCCTTTCTCGTTTACTTCTTAATTTGACTTTTTTATCGCTTTTGACATGCAAATATTACTTCATAATTGTATTCATTTCTAAGACTAAGCAGCATATAGTCGCGCACGCTGTCCTGTTACAACTCCTGTTGTTCAGGACACCAAAAACCTTTTGAGGTATTGACTTTTAATACAAAAAAATCTTATTCAGGAGTATGCTGCACAGGAACAATAACTTGGACTCAGTTATTTTTAGAGTTATCTTCCATTGTTCATTTCTGTACTTAATGTTTGTCAAAGGCATAACTCCAAATATTTTGGCTTCAAACTTCACATACAGATAGATCTCATTGCATGCATAGAAACCAAAACAATTTCTATGATATTTTTAATGTTTTTCTTTGTTTCCATTTTTATACTTATTTTTAACCGAAGCATAAGCACAGAAATCATCAAGGCATTAGGACTTTAAACTTCATACATAGATAGATCTTCCTGAGGAGTTCAGTGCACATTTACCATAACTCTGCTTTAGGTATTTTAACAATAATTGCTCTTTGTTAATTGGTGTACATTGTATACTGGTAATTGTTTTTTTGTCTGGGGTTATATTCAATATTAAACTTAAGTTAATATTATTGTCATACATCATTGACTTCATTCACTCAGTCATTCATTGATCAGTAATTAATAACAAGTTATCCAATTAGTGACATGGATCTTAGATCCACTTAAGCCTAATATTGAATACCATCCCTGGAGCTATTGTTATGACTTCTCCCGTTTTTGTATCAAACACTGAAGATTTTTGTACTTATTTTGGTGGGCTATATGGCAGTCTGTGACTACTTCTTGTCCAATTGACACATATCTTTCAAAATGTATATTTTTGCTCTTTTATTCACAACTGATGTGAATGATTTCAAAATCACTTGACAAATCCTCTCAACATTGAACTGGAGTGTTGATGATCATGTTTTTTCTGTCCACAACCAACTTCTTTGCCATATGTATAAATACTAGTTTTAGAAAATACTTATTGGAGAGTAATATTTTTAAATTTGCGCTTTACATTTATATTTTTACACTGGGAGCATAGATTGTATGTTATTGTAGCCTTGTTTCACATTGATAGCTGTTTTCTCTCAGTTGCTTTCAGCATTTCATTCTTAAGATTTGATGATTATATTTTACATCTGTTATAGCCATTATTATGAATAAACCATAAAGTATTGACATCGTTTTCTTCGACAGGTCATGCAAATGGTTAACAGGCCATAGATGTATAGACACACATTTCCAATATCATTATGTACTCTGCAAAAAGTCTAGTTTGATGGGTAGCATGTAATGAGGTTTTTTAATTAGCTTTTATTACTAGAAAAAATAGGCATCGTATAGTGTCCTCATGCAAAAACTTTGTGCAAGAACTGCACAATTTGCAGGTGCACAATTCCCCATGTTGACCAAGTTCCTATGGAGTTTCAAGTGTGTATGTACATGTGTAATATTACTGGACAAGATGAGCGCAACTCCTACATATTTTTACCTGGGTGTATTCAAAATTGCCTTCTTTTGTTGTCCAGACTATTAAATCGCATCTCAGCCATAACGTTACTTACCAAATTTTACAGAATGGAAGATTACCATGGTCTGTAGCATAAATTTGCACTCTGATCCACTCAGTCAAACCTGGTTGTCATTGAAGCTTAAAGTTGCACTTCATTGCCAGTGCAAGTTAAAGGTCACACTTGGTCATCACCTGCATAGGTCACACTTGTTGGTCAATACAGCTCGAAGGTAAGACAAACTTGATGGTCAATACAGCTCAAAGGTTAGACAAACTTGATGGTCAATACAGCTCAAAGTTGAGATAAACTTAATGGTCAATACAGCTCAAAGGTAAGACAAACTTGATGGCCAATACAGCTCAAAGTTAAGACAAACTTGTTGGTCAATACAGCTCAAAGGTAAGACAAACTTGATGGTCAATACAGCTCAAAGTTAAGACAAACTTGATAGTCAATACACCTCAAAGGTAAGACAAACTTGGTGGTCAATACAGCTCAAAGTTAAGACAAACTTGCTGGTCATTGCAGCTCAAAGTTAAGACAAACTTGGTGGTCATTGCAGCTCAAAGGTAAGACAAACTTGGTCAATACAGCTCAAAGGTAAGACACACTTGATGGTCAATACAGCTCAAAGGTCACACTTGTTGGTCAATACAGCTCAAAAGTCACACTTGTTGGCCAATGCAGCTCAAAGGTAAGACACTGGATTGTCATTACAGCTCAAAGGTCACACTTGTTGGCCAATGCAGCTCAAAGGTAAGACACTTGATGGTCATTACAGCTGAAAGGTCACACTTGTTGGTCAATGCAGCTCAAAGGTCATACTTGGAGGTCAATGCAGCTCGAAGGTCAATGCCACACTTGGTCAATACAGCTTAAAGGTTTATGTTACACTTGGTGGTCTGTGCAGCTCAAAGGTAAATATCTCAATTGATTGTTATTGCAGTCCAAAGGTAAAGGTCTCACTTGATGATGAATGCGGCCCAAAGGTGAAGGTCTCACTTGTTGGTCATTGCAGCCCAAAGGTAAAGGTCACACTTGATGGTCATTGCAGCCCAAAGGTAAAGGTCACACTTGATGGTCATTGCAGCCCAAAGGTAAAGGTCACACTTGATGGTCATTGCAGCCCAAAGGTAAAGGTCACACTTGATGGTCATTGCAGCCCAAAGGTAAAGGTCACACTTGATGGTCATTGCAGCCCAAAGGTAAAGGTCACACTTGATGGTCATTGCAGCCCAAAGGTAACAAGAGCTGTCACAGAGACAGCACGCTCGACTATTCAGCCGCTTTTCGGTGTATGGATTGAAAAGTTTTGGCGAAACATGCATGGATCACTGTTCGATTAGATTTCAATGCAATACATGATGTGCTGACATATTTACATAAATTGAATGGAAAATATTTGAGGTGGTACGCAAACTTTAACGTAAATTCTAAGTCGAAAAAGGCTTAATAGAGTTACCTCCTCCTGTGTACAGGTTGGGGGCATGATTGTGAACAAGTGTGCAAAGTTTCAAAGCCAGATGTCAATGGACTTTGAAAATATTTGAGGTGGTACGCAAACTTTAACATAAATTCTAAGTTGAAAAAAGGGGCATAATTTTGTCAAAATGCTTGATAGTGTTACCTCCTCCAGTGTACAGGTTAGGGGCATGATGGTGAACAAGTGTGCAAAGTTTCAAAGCCAGATGCCAATGGACTTAGTAAATATTTGAGGTGGTACGCAAACTTGAACGTAAATTCTAAGTAAAAAGAGTGGTATAATTTTGTCAAAATGCTTGATAGAGTTACCTCCTCCTGTGTACAGGGTGGGGGCATGATGTTGAACAAGTGTGCAAAGTTTCAAAGCCATATGTCAATATTTGAGGTGGTACACAAACTCTTACAAAAACTTTAACATAAGTGGTTAGGCCGACGCCGACGCTCGGGTGACTAGGATAGCTCTCCTTATTCTTTGAATGGTCGAGCTAAAAATGTCTCATTTGTTGTCAATGCAGCTCAAAGGTCAATGTCATACTTGGTGGTAAAGACAGGTCACAGACTACTGAATAAATTTCCTATATATTCTATGGACAATTGAAAAATTAGCACACAAAATTACACCGATATTTAGTGCTTCGACCCCCAACACAATATTCGGGAATATGTTCCACATGTGTACTAAACATTAAGCAACGTAAGAAAAAGAGTTACATTGCTTATAAGAAATATTTAATTGAACTTAACAACTGTATTTGATAACATGACCAAATCCGGTATAGGTGTACAATGTTGTGAAAATGTAAACAAAAAAGTAGATCAAGTAGATCCAGCATGTTCAGCCTGTTTTTGAAATCACAAACCATTCAGCTTCAAAACCTATTAATATGGAATGTAGCCAAATGGCTGGAGATGGTTTTCCCATGCGTTAATTCACTGTTATGTGTTAAGAAATAAGGCTTCCGAATTGGTGTATTTTGCCCTATAATTCATAGATGACAAGTCACACTTCAAGTCAGCCCATGCAGGATTTCATGGCAATACATTTGTGGTAATCTTGGCTCATATACCTGAAATTTCAATGAAACAAAATTGTATAACAGAGTGGGAAGCTGTGTTTAATACACATTACATTCATGCTCTTTTGTAACTACAAATGGTTTTCAATGGAAGTGATGTGTAGAGCATCATAAGAGAATGTGTCTTTTATTACAACAATGCATAATAATAATTAAGAACCTAACATGATTTTTGTTATTTCTTTGAGAAAAATAAATAATAATTATGCATAACAAACTGAGCAAACAGTTTTAACAGTTGATTTACTCAAAACAAATTAAAACAATGATAAAACTTTCATAACAAGGGTGTTCAAATGAACCATATATAGCTGTATAACACTGATTGTTTTACCATTGGCAGCTGTTTACAACAACACAAGATAATGTCTCGATGGTAAATTCCAGAATCAGCTTTTGTACAGAAATAAAAGTGACAGATATGTACACAACTTGAGGGCTAAGCACAAGACGGCTACAACGCCATTTAAAAATAGGAGTTAGTTTTGTCTTACACTGATCCATCTAAGTGTTCACTAGTAAATGATTTAGAGTGTATGTGTATACACATGAATTACCATAACAGTTTGATGGTTTAAAATTCCATTGCAGTCCAACAGTAATAATTCCAATTCATATGAAACATACTGTGGATCACTCTGTTTCACTTAAATAACACAGTAGTTTAAAACATGCCAATGTGGATGTTAATCCATTGTCACAACTAATATCACAACTGTTGGCGAGGGTCATGTGTGAGGCATGATCCTTTGGAGGTACTCCAACACGGTCGCCTTGGAGAGTTTGGAGTCATCCTCGGGCCCGGGCTGGCCTGGCAGCAGCTTCACACCCTCCTCCCACACCCAGTGAAAGCTGTGAAGCTTTGTGTCCCTGTGGAGAGCAACACAGAAATATATAGATACATGTTTGATGACCAGGTACTGGTTATAACATTATTTTCTTACAATGAATCTTGGGTATGAGATACACTTTGTTAGATAACAATACCAGAATGTTTAAAAGCAAATTATGTATCAATTAAAAACTCATTTTTTATACACTGTACTACATTCTTTCAAACTTAATCCAAAATCTATTTGTTTATTGCTATGATGGAGTGTTGTATTTCGTGTAATGGAAGTATTTCTTAACTCTTCACTTGTTAATAAAAATCATCTTCAATGCTAACCAAAGCATATATATGTTGACTTGTAACTAACATAAAGGTTTCTGCACAACAAAGACAAAGACTATAACAATATCAAACTTGTAATCTTTCAAAACAGACACACCTTTGATACAAAAGTGTTCCCTACAAAACTGGCAAAGAAAAATGTTCCATCCAAAAATATCTGATGGACATTCAAACAAGTGATTCCTAACTGAATGTGACACTGCAATTTGGTGGACAGATAAACAAATGTTTCCTACCTGAATGTGGCACTGCTATATGATGGAGAGATGAATAAATGTTACCTAACTGAATGTGGCACTGCTATTTAATGGACAGATGAATAAATGTTTCCTTCCTGAATGTGGAACTGCTATTTGATGGACAAATAAACAAATGTTTCCTAACTGAATGTGGAACTGATATTTGATGGACAGATGAATGAATGTTTCCAAACTGAATGTGGCACTGCTATTTTTGGACAGATAAATAAATGTTTCCTAACTGAATGTGGAACTGCTATTTGATGGAAAAATTAACAAATGTTTCCTAACTGAATGCGGCACTGCTATTTGATGGAAAAATTAACAAATGTTTCCTACCTGAATGCGGCACTGCTATTTGATGGAAAAATTAACAAATGTTTCCTAACTGAATGTGAAACTGCTATTTGATGGAAAAATTAACAAATGTTTCCTACCTGAATGCGGCACTGCTATTTGATGGACAGATGAATAAATGTTTCCTACCTGAATGTGGCACTGCTATTTGATGGACAAATAAAGAAATGTTTCCTAACTGAATGTGGAACTGCTATTCGATGGACAGATGAATAAATGTTTCCTACATGAATGTGACACTGCTATTTGATGGAAAAATTAACAAATGTTTCCTAACTGAATGTGGAACTGCTATTTGTTGGACAGATGAATAATGTTTCCTACCTGAATGCGGCACTGCTATTTGATGGACAAATAAACAAATGAATCCTTCCTGAATGTGGCACTACTATTTGATGGACAGATGAATAAATGTTTCCTTCCTGAATGCGGCACTGCTATTTGATGGACAGATGAATAAATGTTTAACCTACCTGAGTGCGGCACTGCTATTTGATGGACAGATGAATAAATGTTTCCTACCTGAATGTGGAACTTCTATTTGATGGACAGATGAATGAATGTTTCCTAACTGAATGTGGCACTGCTATTTTTGGACAGATGAATAAATGTTTCCTACCTGAATGTGACACTGCTATTTGATGGAAAAATTAAATGTTTCCTTACTGAATGTGGAACTGCTATTTGATGGAAAAATTACCAAATGTTTCCTACCTGAATGTGGAACTGCTATTTGATGGACAGATGAATGAATGTTTCCTAACTGAATGTGGCACTGCTATTTGGTGGACAGATAAATAAATGTTTCCTACTTGAATGTGTCAATGCTATTAGATGGACAAATTAACAAATGTTTCCTAACTGAATGTGGAACTGCTATTTGATGGAAAAATTAACAAATGTTTCCTAACTGAATGTGGAACTGCTATTTGATGGACAGATGAATAAATGTTTCCTACCTGAATGCGGCACTGCTATTTGATGGACAAATAAAGAAATGTTTCCTAACTGAATGTGGAACTGCTATTTGATGGACAGATGAATAAATGTTTCCTAACTGAATGTGGAACTGCTATTTGATGGACAGATGAATAAATGTTTCCTAACTGAATGTGGAACTGCTATTTGATGGTGGACAATCAAATATTTCTTACATAACTGGTGTTATGCTTAGTGGTGGACAGGCAATCAAATACTCCCTACCTAACTTTGGCAATGCTATCTGGTGGACAGTCAAAATCTGACTGGCCCTTGTGAAGGTTAAAGAAATATTTTCTGCCCTTAGACTTGCTCCACTGCATCGTCCATGGCTCTGAAATAAACATATATATATTAATTATGGAAATGCTGAATACAGCAAAATCTGCTGTATTGAATTTCAACTGGTTATAACAAATTAGTTGTGAGCAATATTCTAGATGGATATGGGATATCTTCTTTATCAAAAGGTAATACATGTGTACATGTCTGGTGATTTTTGTCATTAATACAGCCAGCAAGTTGCATGACCAATGGATCATTTGGTCTCATTTGATTAAGCGGCGTAAACAAGCATTTTAGCTACAAAAGAGATTGGATTTGCAATGTTTATATTATCACTGTAAACATATCATCAATATTTACATGAATGTCTTCAAACTGTTTTTGCAGAGAACCTATTTACCGTATTTTCTCGACTATAAGACGGGGAAATTGGGTCCCGATTTTTACCCCCAAAGTAGGGGACCCGTCTTATAAGCGAGTCGATAAAATATTAAAACAAGATTCAAGTCAAAATCAGTTAAATTTTACATAGGGTATTCGTCTATCCAGTCTATCGTCTGCTGATATAAGTATGGGGCAATTAAGTAAACAACAACACAAAATCTCTTCACCGCGCTTGCTCTGACGTCACACAGTGTACCGTTATATCTGCATTTTTTCTCATGGCGCGTGTCAGTATAATAAGTTTGACAGATATATCAAATCAATAAATTGGAATCTTAATATGATGTACCTAACTGTCAATTTGATTAAGCAAACAAATGACAATGCGAATATGAATCCTTTATGTTCGTCGCCAATCAAGGGACAATATTGCCTAAAGCATTATTGCTAAACAAACACCTAATCATGCCTCGGCTTTTCGCAGTTATGTTATTGAAGCCATTTATTTTGCCGAAGAACTTCATTGGTGTCTTCAATAAAAAAATAAACTAAAACAAACATGTTGTTATTGATTAATTATTACAATTTCGATAAGTAACGACCTGTCCTGCAAACTTATGTACTCATTTTTAACCTACCTCCAAATAGAGAGCTCACAGTTGATCGCCATTTTCTTTGAGTAAAACAAAAACAGTTACCGCGAAAGTCGATAATTGTCCGTTGAGCTTGAACATTTTTACACATTAGGAAGAATTTTAGCATTTTAGATTTGCTTAAAAATTGACCCTGTCTTATAAGTGAGTCGAAACAAAAAGCACCAGATTTCATGGGCAAAGTTAGGGGGCCGTCTTATAAGCGAATCGCCTTATAGTCGAGAAAATACGGTAAGGGCTATGACTGTTTCTTGATTTCTTATCTTAATAAACAGGGAAGTTAAAAATCCACACACACATACTGCAGCTTGTTGAGTTCTTACCTTTCACAGTCCTGATGATGTAGATGCCTGAAGGTCTACTGCAGCTTGTTGAGTTCTTACCTTTCACAGTCCTGATGATGTACATGCCTGTAGGTCTACTGCAGCTTGTTGAGTTCTTACCTTTCACAGTCCTGATGATGTAGATGCCTGTAGGTCTACTGCAGCTTGTTGAGTTCTTACCTTTCACAGTCCTGATGATGTACATGCCTGTAGGTCTACTGCAGCTTGTTGAGTTCTTACCTTTCACAGTCCTGATGATGTAGATGCCTGTAGGTCTACTGCAGCTTGTTGAGTTCTTACCTTTCACAGTCCTGATGATGTAGATGCCTGTAGGTCTACTGCAGCTTGTTGAGTTCTTACCTTTCACAGTCCTGATGATGTAGATGCCTGTAGGTCTGAAGAATCTGCCATCAGTGTATTCCCTAGGGCAATAACACAGCCTCTCCACCGGTCCACCGCCTTTCACCTTCTTCAGTTCCAGTCTGTACAGGGACACAGGATATTGTCAGCATTTTATACCAACATAATTATGAAGGTTGAGTTTATTAATTTTGAAACAGATATTGAGAATGCGTGAATATCAAAATTTAACAAACACTGATATCGACCATGATTTAATGACAACAATAGATAATTTGTTTTTAATTAACTTTAACTTCTTTTATCATTTACTAAGAAATGTCCTTCATTTTGTGATAGAAGAGACTTCAGTTGAATCACACCTTAATGGAATGCAACAGTGAAAACAGATATTTATTAAGTGGATTTTTTAATATTTATGATGAATAAGCCAGACTAGAACTCCGCGAGTCGGATGTGTCGCCTGACGAATTATTTACTGTCGACATTATAGCTGTTAGATTGGCATTTTATTCATTTATAGACAATGATGTTGCCATTTAACTTTCAAGTGTAGGTGGCATTTGAACCCTCAATCAGATATACCTACGGAATAAGTTTCAGGTTGAAACCTCCTATAGTTTACGAGATATGCCACGGACAAAACCTAAGCAAGAAAATTAACAAAGGGCAATAACTCTAAAAATATGGCAGCAAGAGTAACGGTTCTTGTGCACTGCACTTGCCCTTAATGAGATCTATCTAGCTATGAAGTTTCAAGTTGATACCTCTTATATTCTTCAAGATATGCCCCGGACAAAACTTTAAGCATGAAAATTAACAAAGGGCAATAACTTTAAAACTAAGAAAGCAAGAGTTACTGTTATTACTTGCCCTCAATGAGATCTGTCTAGCTATGAAGTTTCAAGTTGATACCTCTTATATTCTTCAAGATATGCCCCGGACAAAACTTTAAGCATGAAAATTAACAAAGGGCAATAATTTTAAAACTAAGAAAGCAAGAGTTACTGTTATTGTGCACTGCACTTGCCCTCCATGAGATCTATCTACATACGAAGTTTCAAGTTGATAACTCTTATATTCTACAAGATATGCCCCAGACAAAACTTTAAGCATGAAAAATAACAAAGGGCAAAACTCTAAAAATATGGAAGCAAGAGTAACAGTTCTTGTGCACTGCACTTGCCCTCAATTAGATCTATGTACATATGAAGTTTCAAGTCGATACCACTAATAGCTTAGGAGATATACCCCGGACAAGCGAAAATGGGACGCGGACGCAGCCGCCGACACCGCCGCCGCCACCGACGCCGCCAACAAAAGTAACCCCAATATGTCGTCTTTTCAGGCGACACAAAAATGAAACAAACTCCCACATGAGACCACGAAATTCACAACTTCACTAACCTGTTGAATATATGGTTGATTTGCTCAAATCTGTACACCTCAGGCACAACAATGCGGACAAGATCAGACCGGGTGAGCTTCGTTATACACTTGACAAACCTCCGCAACTTCTGGATCCTATATGAGTAAATTACACCATGACATATAAAAGAAATCACCTTTCAGTTAATATAATTAGTGACATTATATAATTTTATATAATTGTTGAAACAGAAGTTAAAAATCAGTTTAAAGTTAGAGGTAGTGATAGAAGAAATATACTACTTTGTTATAAAATAGTTGAAACAGACAATAAAAGTTTGTTTTTATGTGCTTTTGTCGAGGTTTTGCATGTGTAAATGTGGTTAACATTTTATTATGTTTCATGAAAATCGTTTAAGGAGAAAAGTGGATATGGTGCGACATGAAATCCATGTCTAAACCTTTGACCTTGACATTGAGCTGGCACAACTGTAAAGTGGATCTTTTATACCCATTTTCTATCTATGTATCGTAATGCATGTTTTTTCGTCAGTGACTTAATTTCTTTTTTGTTTAAATTAATTTTTAAAAAACGATTAACGTCCACCTCTAGCCTCTTATTGTGTTAAGTAAATTATCTGTTGTTTATGTTGAATTGCTTTTTATTAGCCGCAAACTACTTTCTTATCACTTGAAATATGTATTGCTGTTTGAATAACATACTTTGTGTCTTACTGTTGCCTTCATTTAAAGTTCTCTTAATGTATTGTACTAGTGTTTAAATCATAAATATATTTTATCTTGTAACTTTTGATGTATCTGGTAATTTTTTATAATGAAGCCTACAATCTTATTGAAACCTATGTATTAATATAATAACATGTGATATTATGATCTTGAATCTTTTGTCTGTTATTGGATAATCTATTATGACGGAAAATAGCTATCAGCTACTCTTATTTATGTTTATCAGAACCGACTTGAAATGAAGATTATCTTACCTTATCTTTTGTGCATGTCATATTTATGTAGTGAATATCTGACCAAGTTTCATGGTAATCCTTTCAAGAGGTAATGACATGCGGAGCGAACGCGAAGTCAATGGTTTAAACCTTTGACCTTGAACTGATCTGAACCTTGAGACAGTGTGCATGTAATTTGCACTTTGTCTCTATGAGTTGAACATTTTACTAGAGTTTCAAAAAAATCCTTTAAGGGGTTTAGGAGACAAGTGGACACAAAATTTTGACTGTGGTAAAAACAATATTTTACAATTAAGAATTGTTAGCCTACATTGAACATTCCATAGTCAGTTACCTATCATTAAAATGTAGATTCCGAACATCCCGGCCAAACAAGAAGAGAGCATCCAAGGCATGGATGGTGGTCACTTTCCTCTGTCCAGTACCCTGAAATGTATAAAAACTTCAATACAAAAAGCAGGACTAACCTTGCACACACAATAAAATTACAATAGTTTGAGGATGCAGGGCCTGACCTAAAACCTTGAGTTATCCAATGTTTGAATTATCCTGTGTTTCCATTTAAATCTTTTATGATGGCCTATTTTTCCCAATGTTTGAAGTCAAAACATGTCTAGAAAAAAGGCCCGATTCATATCAGAGACATGAATTAGTCCCGATTCAGAGAGACACTTCATCTATAAAATAGAGCAAACATCCTGTCCTCATAGTTAAGACTGCAAGGTCATAATAGCGTTACAACAAGAAACATTGGATACTTTTTCAATACATACAAGTCAATGTCCGATATTATACCTCCACACACTAGTCAATGTCAGACATTATATCTCCCCACACAATGTCAGACATTATACCTCCGCACACTAGTCAATGTCAGACATTATACCTCCCCACACTAGTCAATGTCAGACATTATACCTCCACCACTAGTCAATGTCAGACATTATACCTCCCACACTAGTCAATGACAGATATTATACCTACCCACACTAGTCAATGTCAGACATTATACCTCCCACACTAGACAAGACATTATACCTCCCACACTTGACAATGTCAGACATTATACCTCCCACACTGTTCAATGTCAGACATTATACATCCCACACTAGACAATGACAGACATTATACCTCCCACACTAGTCAATGTCAGACATTATACCTCTCACAATAGTCAATGTCAGACATTATACCCCCCACACTAGTCAATGTCAGACATTATACCTCTCACACTAGTCAATGTCAGACATTATACCTCCCACACTAGTCAATGTTAGACATTATACCTCCCCACACTAGTCAATGTCAGACATTATACCTCCCCACACTAGTCAATGTCAGACATTATACCTCCCCACACTAGTCAATGTCAGACATTATACCTCCCACACTAGTCAATGTCAGACATTATACCTCCCACACTAGTCAATGTCAGACATTATACCTCCCACACTAGTCAATGTCAGACATTATACCTCCCACACTAGTCAATGTCAGACATTATACCTCCCACACTAGTCAATGTCAGACATTATACCTCTCACACTAGTCAATGTCAGACATTATACCTCCCACACTAGTCAATGTTAGACATTATACCTCCCCACACTAGTCAATGTCAGACATTATACCTCCCCACACTAGTCAATGTCAGACATTATACCTCCACCACTAGTCAATGTCAGACATTATACCTCCCACACTAGTCAATGTCAGACATTATACCTCCCACACTAGTCAATGTCAGACATTATACCTCTCACACTAGTCAATGTCAGACATTATACCTCCCACACTAGTCAATGTTAGACATTATACCTCCCCACACTAGTCAATGTCAGACATTATACCTCTCACACTAGTCAATGTCAGACATTATACCTCCCACACTAGTCAATGTTAGACATTATACCTCCCCACACTAGTCAATGTCAGACATTATACCTCTCACACTAGTCAATGTCAGACATTATACCTCCCACACTAGTCAATGTTAGACATTATACCTCCCCACACTAGTCAATGTCAGACATTATACCTCTCACACTAGTCAATGTCAGACATTATACCTCCCACACTAGTCAATGTTAGACATTATACCTCCCCACACTAGTCAATGTCAGACATTATACCTCCCCACACTAGTCAATGTCAGACATTATACCTCCACCACTAGTCAATGTCAGACATTATACCTCCCACACTAGTCAATGTCAGACATTATACCTCCCACACTAGTCAATGTCAGACATTATACCTCCCACACTAGTCAATGTCAGACATTATACCTCCCCACACTAGTCAATGTCAGACATTATACCTACACCACTAGTCAATGTCAGACATTATACCTCCCAAACTAGTCAATGACAGACATTATACCTCCCACACCAGTCAATGTCAGACATTATACCTCCCACACTAGTCAATGTCAGACATTATACCTCCCACACTAGTCAATGTCAGACATTATACCTCCCCACACTAGTCAATGTCAGACATTATACCTCCCCACACTAGTCAATGTCAGACATTATACCTCCACCACTAGTCAATGTCAGACATTATACCTCCCAAACTAGTCAATGACAGACATTATACCTCCCACACTAGTCAATGTCAGACATTATACCTCCACCACTAGTCAATGTCAGACATTATACCTCCCAAACTAGTCAATGACAGACATTATACCTCCCACACTAGTCAATGTCAGACATTATACCTCCCCACACTAGTCAATGACAGACATTATACCTACCCACACTAGTCAATGTCAGACATTATACCTCCCAAACTAGTCAATGTCAGACATTATACCTCCCACACTAGTCAATGTCAGACATTATACCTCCCACACTAGTCAATGTCAGACATTATACCTCCACCACTAGTCAATGTCAGACATTATACCTCCCAAACTAGTCAATGACAGACATTATACCTCCCACACTAGTCAATGTCAGACATTATACCTCCCCACACTAGTCAATGACAGACATTATACCTACCCACACTAGTCAATGTCAGACATTATACCTCCCCACACTAGTCAATGACAGACATTATACCTACCCACACTAGTCAATGTCAGACATTATACCTCCCAAACTAGTCAATGTCAGACATTATACCTCCCACACTAGTCAATGTCAGACATTATACCTCCCACACTAGTCAATGTCAGACATTATACCTCCCCACACTAGTCAATGTCAGACATTATACCTACACCACTAGTCAATGTCAGACATTATACCTCCCAAACTAGTCAATGACAGACATTATACCTCCCACACCAGTCAATGTCAGACATTATACCTCCCACACTAGTCAATGTCAGACATTATACCTCCCACACTAGTCAATGTCAGACATTATACCTCCCACACTAGTCAATGTCAGACATTATACCTCCCCACACTAGTCAATGTCAGACATTATACCTCCACCACTAGTCAATGTCAGACATTATACCTCCCAAACTAGTCAATGACAGACATTATACCTCCCACACTAGTCAATGTCAGACATTATACCTCCACCACTAGTCAATGTCAGACATTATACCTCCCAAACTAGTCAATGACAGACATTATACCTCCCACACTAGTCAATGTCAGACATTATACCTCCCCACACTAGTCAATGACAGACATTATACCTACCCACACTAGTCAATGTCAGACATTATACCTCCCCACACTAGTCAATGACAGACATTATACCTACCCACACTAGTCAATGTCAGACATTATACCTCCCAAACTAGTCAATGTCAGACATTATACCTCCCACACTAGTCAATGTCAGACATTATACCTCCCCACACTAGTCAATGACAGACATTATACCTACCCACACTAGTCAATGTCAGACATTATACCTCCCAAACTAGTCAATGTCAGACATTATACCTCCCACACTAGTCAATGTCAGACATTATACCTCCCCACACTAGTCAATGACAGACATTATACCTACCCACAATAGTCAATGTCAGACATTATACCTCCCAAACTAGTCAATGACAGACATTATACCTCCCACACTAGTCAATGTCAGACATTATACCTCCCACACTAGTCAATGTCAGACATTATACCTCCCCACACTAGTCAATGTCAGACATTATACCTCCCACACTAGTCAATGTCAGACATTATACCTCCCACACTAGTCAATGTCAGACATTATACCTCCCACACTAGACAATGACAGACATTATACCTCCCACACTAGTCAATGTCAGACATTATACCTCTCACAATAGTCAATGTCAGACATTATACCTCTCACACTAGTCAATGTCAGACATTATACCTCCCAAACTAGTCAATGACAGACATTATACCTACCCACACTAGTCAATGTCAGACATTATACCTCCCACACTAGACAAGACATTATACCTCCCACACTAGACAATGTCAGACATTATACCTCCCACACTAGTCAATGTCAGACATTATACCTCCCCACACTAGTCAATGTTAGACATTATACCTCCCACACTAGTCAATGTCAGACATTATACCTCCTCACACTAGTCAATGTCAGACATTATACCTCCCCACACTAGTCAATGTCAGACATTATACCTTCCCAAACTAGTCAATGTCAGACATTATACCTCCCCACACTAGTCAATGTCAGACATTATACCTCCCACACTAGACAATAACAGACATTATACCTCCCCAAACTAGTCAATGTCAGACATTATACCTCCCCACACTAGTCAATGTCAGACATTATACCTCCCCAAACTAGTCTATGTCAGACATTATACCTCCCCACGTAGCTCTGTAACAATCTCAGCTTCTATAAGTGTGTCCCTGGGAAGTTCTAGACGTAGTCCATCCTCTGGCTTCACCCAGCGACCCTTCATCTTGCATGACTGCTGGAACACATGGGATCTCTGAAAAAAAGGACATGAAAAATCAGGACGGGCAAAATCAATATAACTACCAGAGAAAATAAATGTTTGCAGTAATTTGTAAAATTAATGAAACTCACTGACCTTGGGCAGTATTCAATAACTTTCTTAGATTAAACTTGAATTAAAGATTAGAATCTTAAGTGTTTTGATTGGCCTGTATATTTAGCTGACCAATAGGCTGAGTTGAATCACGGAGGCATGTCTAAGGATAAGGATAACAGCAATATTGAATCCTGGCCTAGGGCCTGGGTGAAATATTGATTATAATACAGATGAACCACTGACCCCGAGCCCTAGCAGGTAGAAACGCTTGTCTGGAAGACTCCCCGTCACCATACACCGGTAGTCATACACACTCTTGATGGAGCGCAGATTCTCCAGGCTCAGCTGCTCTGTCACGTGGCTGAAATAACTGTCCTCATTCTGAAAGTATGTTGTTTAATTCACCTTAAGCGCAGCTAGGAAAATCATTTCCATAGATATTCACTTTAGTATCAAGACAGATTTTATCACAATATTTGAGAATATAATGAATGTTTCTTTCACATTTTATTAAGGCATGCGCTACATACTAAAAACAATTTAGTCAGCACTAAAATAGGCAGTTTTCCAAGCTGCAATTTATACACATGTTACCGTACTATACCCCCGGTAGATTCCAAAGGTATAAAATATTAAACAATTTATTTCATACACTCACTTTGAGCAATTCCTCACACTTTTCTTGTGGACTTTTTTTTGGTGGTGCCACACGCACTTTATTGTCCACCTGAAGTTTTGACATGCAATAGTTAAAAATGCCTTTCTGTTTAAAGCACTGACAATAGGTTTCTGCCTGTACAACTTATATATATATTGTATACAACTTTAGGTACAGGAAAGATCATTCAGAACATTATTAATTGTTTTGTCACTGGTTAACAACAATGTTTTTTGTTTCGCTTCATTTTTCTTGAACATGTTGTTATAATTGAATGACAAGGATATCACAACTAATTTTGCCTAAACCTTTTTAAAGAGGTAAGCACATTACCTTCCATATTTCCAGCAGTTTATCCCTCACATCTGACTGCCTGGTGTCCATCAGATTACTGTAAATATCGAGTCTTTATGTGAACATAATGAAAAATATTCTGAACAGTAGTGTTGAGAATCTGTTCCAATTTTACAATCGATAATCGGTTCCACTCAAGTAACAGATTATCGATAGTACAATCGTATTTTTTAAAATACTAGATAAAACCTAAAGTGAAGTTTTATTCATGCACATTATTAAACTCTTAATCATTATATGCATATACGTTATGTCTATGATTGAAGTTATTAAGTGTTATATCAAAAATAGTTCATTTTTACTTGCTCATTGTGGCTTTCATCTGCCATTTTGTTAAAGATAACGTCTGAACACTTACTTATATTTTTTTCATTTTTTTTTTCGATGATCGATTATAACCAAATACAATCAATTGTCGCCGATTTCAGGCCCAACCAATCCATTTTTTATTATAATCGATCATCGGAACATCACTACTGAACAGAGATGTTTTTGACATCCCTTTGAACTAAACACCATTTTAACAAAAAATCTAATAATATGTATAATCATTTTTAACGTTAAATGATAAAAAAGCATTGTTTTTGCATCTTACGTGTTTTGTGTGAAAGCTCTGATTTTTTTCAAGCCGATGATTTGTAGCTCTCCAAGACTGAAATGATGAAGTATATCAATATATACACTTTGTACAAATGGAAAATAAATCATCACATTTAAAAGCATCAAGAGTGCCACAGAGTTAAGGCCAATCCCTGTCTGTTCTTTTTAGTCAATAACTCAACACTTATTAAAGCAAGAGTAATAGGCCATGCTACACATGTGCACTTTTTCACTGGTAATATGTATTCAACATTTTATGTGAATATCTCATATTTAATTAAGTTGTGGCCAAAGTTTTAACAGGCCTTCATACGTACAGTTATTGAAAGGCTTTAGTAGTGCGTTTGTAGGCTTGCTGTAGATAACTAAATATAATACCCCCACTCACTTGTCATTAGAGTTGTAGATGTATTCAAAGAAAGGTCCATCATTTTGAAGCAATGAATGGGGGACTATCTCGTTAATGTCCTCTTTTGAGAAGGTGGACAGGTAGTGGTTGAGATCAACGTTGATTTCGTGGAAGTACTGTTGAACAGGCTCCTTGTCAGGCCGCAGACCCTGGCATATGATATACCTGTGATAAATATCTGAATGTCACAGCAGAACAGAGGATGCAATTGCGTTCATGTATTAAGAACCCCTTTTCATCCAACCAACTGTTTTCACCAAAGGCAAACAATGTTAAAATGCAAAAACATAACTTAATAATCACCAATATTTTTCATAGAAAGTATATTTTAAATATAAGACTTGTTTTGTTTTTATAGCATTAACTTAAACAATGATAATCTTTCTATATTAACAAAAAATATTTCAACCTTTCAGAATTGGCAGGTCTGCTTGTGACTGGTTTAAAGATGGAGACCTTGTCAAATATCCGGTACATGAGGTAAACCAGTCCCACACTGAATGGCGTAAACAGGTCAAACAACTTACATACAAAATGACCACCTGGAAGGTACACAATGGATAGTTAATATGTCCATAACATTGTTATGCAAGACAAAAGTAACACAAAATGAAGACAAAGGTAAAATAACAACATTTGATATAGGTTAATGACCTTAATCTGTAAAAAACATCTATACAGGAAAATGAAACTGGAATTAAGAATGAATGAAACATCAGAGGAGAAGTATTCAATATTACTGGTATTCTTATCCTTAGATATGCCTAAGTGATTCCATTCAGTTTATTGGCCAGTTTTTTTACAGTCCAATATAAACACTCCTACTCTTAAACTTAAGTTAGATTAAAGATGATAATTTAATACGACCCAGACCAAACACCAGCCCAAATCAACCTAAAACATCATAAAATATGTATCATAGAAATATTTTGCATTAATAAATTAACTTGTAAAAGCAATACAAAAAATTATGGGAATTCACAAAAAAGAATGCTATGTGCAATTTGGTAATGGCAAATTACAAATACGGTCAAATATAACAAATATATGCAAGGGAAACAACTATGGCACTACCAAGGTAAACCACTATGGCACTACCAAGGTAAACCACTATGGCACTACCAATGTAAACCACTATGGCACTTTCAATGTAAACCACTATAGCACTTCCAATGTAAACTACTATGGCACTACTGAGGTAAACCACTATGGCACTACTGAGGTAAACCACTATGGCACTATCAAGGTAAACCACTATGGCACTACTGAGGTAAACCACTACGGCACTATCAAGGTAAACCACTATGGCACTACCAAGGTAAACCACTATGGCACTATCAATGTAAACCACTATGGCACTTTCAATGTAAACCACTATAGCACTTCCAATGTAAACTACTATGGCACTACTGAGGTAAACCACTATGGCACTACTGAGGTAAACCACTATGGCACTACTGAGGTAAACCACTACGGCACTATCAAGGTAAACCACTATGGCACTACCAAGGTAAACCACTATGGCACTACCAATGTAAACCACTATGGCACTTTCAATGTAAACCACTATAGCACTTCCAATGTAAACTACTATGGCACTACTGAGGTAAACCACTATGGCACTACTGAGGTAAACCACTATGGCACTACCAAGGTAAACCACTATGGCACTTCCAATGTAAACCACTATGGCACTACTGAGGTAAACCACTATGGCACTACTGAGGTAAACCACTTTGGCACTACAGAGGTAAACCACTATGGCACTACCAAGGTAAACCACTATGGCACTTCCAATGTAAACCACTATAGCACTACTGAGGTAAACCACTATGGCACTACAGAGGTAAACCACTATGGCACTACCAAGGTAAACCACTATGGCACTTCCAATGACAACCACTATGGCACTACTGAGGTAAACCACTATAGCACTACAGAGGTAAACCACTATGGCACTACCAATGTAAACCACTATAGCACTACTGAGGTAAATCACTATGGCACTACTGAGGTAAACCACTATGGCACTACCAAGGTAAACCACTATGGCACTTCCAATGTAAACCACTATGGCACTACTGAAGTAAACCACTATGGCACTTCCAATGTAAACCACTATGGCACTACTGAGGTAAACCACTATGGCACTACCAAGGTAAACCACTATGGCACTACCAAGGTAAACCGCGATGGCACTACAGAGGTAAACCACTATGGCACTACCGAGGTAAACCACTATGGCACTACCAAGGTAAACCACTATGGCACTTCCAATGTAAACCACTATAGCACTACTGAGGTAAACCACTATGGCACTACCAAGGTACACCACTATGGCACTTCCAATGTAAACCACTATGGCACTACTGAGGTAAACCACTATAGCACTACCGAGGTAAACCACTATGGCACTACCAATATAAACCACTATAGCACTACTGAGGTAAATCACTATGGCACTACTGAGGTAAACCACTATGGCACTACCAAGGTAAACCACTATGGCACTTCCAATGTAAACCACTATGGCACTACTGAGGTAAACCACTATGGCACTTCCAATGTAAACCACTATGGCACTACTGAGGTAAACCACTATGGCACTACCAAGGTAAACCACTATGGCACTACCAAGGTAAACCACTACGGCACTACCAAGGTAAACCACTATGGCACTACCAATGTAAACCACTATGGCACTACCAATGTAAACCACTATGGCACTTCCAATGTAAACCACTATGGCACTATCAAGGTAAACCACTACGGCACTACCAAGGTAAACCACTATGGCACTACCAATGTAAACTACAATGGCACTACCAATGTAAACCACTATGGCACTTCCAATGTAAACCACTATGGCACTACTGAGGTAAACCACTATGGCACTACCAGGGTAAATCACTATGACACTACCAGGGTAAACCACTACGGCACTACCAGGGTAAACCACTAAAGCACTACCAGGGTAAACCACTATGGCACTAACAAAGTAAACCACTACGGCACTATCAAGGTAAACCACTATGGCACTACCGAGGTAAACCACTGTTGCACTACAGAGGTAAACCACTATGGCACTACCAGAGTAAACCACTATGGCACTACCAAGGTAAACCACTGTTGCACTACTGAGGTAAACCACTATGGCACTACCAGGGTAAACCACTATGGCACTACCAGGGTAAACCACTGTTGCACTACTGAAGCCTTTTAATACCTGTACGTATGATGGAGATAGCAACAAGACACTGGCAGAGGTACAGCTGCTTGGATAAGATCTCCTGTATGTTCTCCTGACCCTCCACGGAGAAACCCTAGAGCGAGAACAATGTGTGCTTAATGGTGCTCTATGTTTAAGTTTTCATACCCCTTTTCCTTACATACAGTAACAAAAGGCCATGGAGTAAGGAAGCGTCACACTGCATTGTAGTAAGGAACACGTGAGCTAGTCATTTAGGATTAATTGAGGTAATAAATATATGTATAATTATGTGCTGTGCATACCTTGAGAAAACAAACAGGCTATTAAGTGTGCACCATTTTATAAGGAATAGATGAACAATATTAATAAATGCAACCCACACATTTTACATCTAAAGACAGAATTAAAAATAGATCCGTGTTTAAAAACTTTATTAAAAGGTAAAATTTTAAAAAATTTCTTCTGAAAAACTAAATGCATCCTCACCCCATCTGCCATAACAAAGTGGACACCAAGCCCATCTGTGTTCTCTAGGACATATTTGATAAAGGTCTCCTGGTTGTCCGGTCGGAAAATGTCCCCGTCTCCTTCAGCCCCACCCACACCTGCAAGGCAAACACTGTAGTGTAACTACTGTATTGTAACATTTTGTTTAATGATGAAGTGAATTTTTAACTCAGTGGTGTTCTAATTCTACTCAATTAAACATTCATGCTAAAACTTCTACATATTCAGTGTGTTTCAGTGGTCAAGTTGTAGAATCATCTCTTGCATAATCAAATTGATTAACTATATTATATAAAATTGAAAAGAACAAATATAATATTAAGGATTTATTTTTATCTGTCCTACTTTTATTTGAAGGTAGTTTTGCTTTAACAGCAAAACAATTTACCATAATGGGGCTCGAACATTTCAGGAGGTCCAGCGAAGAAGTCCTCAAGTTTAAAGTCATTGCATTTCCTAAGAGTGAGTCCAAACCCCTTAGCTTCCGCCTTGGATCTCCACAGGACATACTCGCTAAACCCACCCGGGCCCGCGCAAACATCCGCAAAGTACAGGATGTCATTGTGGCCCAACATAGATCTCTGGGAAAAGCAAAATACAGACTGAAAACTGTATGCTATAGTTTATAAATAATGTACTGCACTGTCGGGTTCCACAGTTAAAGGTTTTACTATATATAAGTATCACTGACTTAATTTGAATAAGAAATGGATGCAGGTCGATTTATGTCTCAAATATACAGGTAAACAAAAATCAAGTTTAACTTTGTGACAAACAAAAGATCGCAAAAGTCTAATCTAGCCTGGGATTCTTTTAAAAACCTATTTTTCACTATGAAATATTTTAAAAGCTACATGTACAAAGCAATATTTGATTTCTTCTCTGTAACAATACTCACTCCATCCGGATATTTGGGACTTGTGAACATAAAGTTGAGTGCAGCATCCATGTTAGCCATCTTCATGGCGGCTCTATTGCAATGACACAATGTCTAATATGTTAAAAAGAACCTGTTTATACAATAGGGTTATTAGTACTGCATTTGATCTGGAAGGTTGTATGCACCACAAGTAGATTTTTTCAGATTCTGTTTACAGAAGGCGCTAGCTGAGTGAGAGCAAAATAAGTAAACTCCAGGAAATCGAGTACAACATTCCAGATCAAAACACAGTACTAATAACCTTTTATTAAATACATTACTGGCTGAAATCATAAAAAAAAAAAACATAATTCAATATTTAATGTCATTTAGATGACTCACTTTTTTGTTTTATGACTTCATTGACATTGTTACCACCTGACATCAGCAGATTGGAATATGGACTTCTGTATTTTGCAACATGTATTGTGTTGCCTGATGATCAGTAGTCAATAAACATGTATTAGTAACATTTATGATAATTGTTACAAATGAGTATAACCCAAACAATCTAAGACCTTTTGAGGAACTCTGAATGATAGCATGTGTATAGGGATGATTTCTGAATGATCTTATGCGTATATAGAGGAATTTTTAATGATCACATGTGTATATGGAGGAATTTTGAATGATCTCATGTGTATATGGGGGAATTTTAAATGATTACATGTGTATATGAAGGAATTTTGAATGATCTCATGTACATATGGGGGAATTTTAAATGATCTCATGTGTATATGGAGGAATTTTGAATGATCACATGTGTATATGGAGGAATTTTGAATGATCTTGTGTGTATATGGGGGAATTTTGAATGATCTCATGTGTATATGGAGGAATTTTGAATGATCTTGTGTGTATATGGGGGAATTTTGAATGATCACATGACATTGTGTATATGGGGGAATTTTGAATGATCTCATGTGTATATGGGGGAATTTAAAAAGATCTTGTGTGTATATGGAGGAATTTTGAATGATCACGTGTATATGGAGGAATTTTGAATGATCTCGTGTGTACATGGAGGAGTTTTAATTGATCTCATGTGTAAATGGAGGAACTCATGTGTATATGGAGGAATTCTAATGATCTTACATATCACCCACCTGTTCAGGAAGAATACTCCACGAATTGTTTCATAGGGGTTGGACCGGGTTCTTGCCTTTCTCATCTCCTCTGGTTCCAGGGTGTCAAATATACTCTGGAAAATGGAGCAAATGTAAACATTGGGTGACTTTTAAGTTGAAACAATATTGCAAAAAAGGCTCTTGAAAACTTTGTTTCTGTTCAAATAATAGCACAACATAACTTTAAAAGTCGAACTTCCTTAAGAATGTACACTTACTTTGGAAGATAAAACATCTGTTAATGTTTCATCTGAGCAGAACTTGTTTTCATCATCTATGTTTCTCTTTTTCTGGAAAAACAAAGTTTTTAAATTTTGAAAAACAAGAATTCTCTAAATATTGGTATCATCACCGTTTCTATTTTTTGTAAAAAAATCAACAGCTTTTTCATTATGACATATAAGAACTAGCCCACAAAGAAGTTAATGTCAACTTGATTTAGAATCTTACTGGTCCGACAATTTTCCATGAGCGAAGAGTGTCAAGGTCAGGCACTGGTTCCCTGCAGCTAGGCAGCCACTCCACAGTCTCCTCTAAAATCACCTGCAGGGAACCAAACAAGCTGTCAAGTAAATGGGTCTATGTTATACTAGAAAGGTGCAAACATGTATGATACTTAATGTTAAAATTATTTGTTAAGAGTGCATTATATTTCATACCATTGTTAAAGAACGTCATATTGTTTTATTTATATCAAAACTTACTGGATCATTTTCTTCAGACCATTCAACATCTGCAGAGGGTTCTAGCCCCTTCACAGTAAGGCCGAGACCCCTCCGACCCCGCTGTTGTGATGCCTCCACAATTTCCACACGACCTTGAGCGGCCTTCCCCAGACCTGTCCCTTTCTTGTAACCCATCTTGGCCTACAACAGAACAAGCATAATATATATTGTATAATATCAAAATAATATTATTATAATTCCATTGTAACTTGATAGTTCAAAACTTGAAATAAATGTTTACGGTAATATTTTTTCTTTATTCCTAGAGGCTTGTATTAATTTCTTTAGGACATGATCATAATCACACTGCTTGATGGAAAAACACAACACAAAACAGTTACTTTGTCTGAACATATAAATTTAACTTTCTGTCACTAAACTTGATTCCATAAAGAAAATTAATGATGAAAGAGGCTTGATACTATTGAACTTTAAAAAAAAAATCTGTTTTACCATCATTTTCTCAGCGAAATTGTTATATGTTGGTTCTTTCCTCTTTTCAGTGACAACTAACGTGGACTTTCTGACCCGTCCATCTGTGCTGTCCGTCCGCCTGGCCTGCAACAAGAAACATCTGATCACACGTACAGCAGACAAAAACAAAGGAAACTTGAATTAACCTATTCTAATTTAATTTCAGATGTAGAATTGTTTCTAGAAAGGAAAAAGTCACATATGATAAAAAATATTTAAATAAATATTATTATCAGTAACACATGTCTTACTAGAGGTAATTCTATGAAACCATTATGTGACTTTTGGCCATTTGGCCGTTTCTGCGTGCTCAGCATAATTTTCTCAAAATGACTGAGTGAGCTAATGCACTCACATAACATAGCTAACGCCATCTCCCTACCTTCTTGTATAACAGAGCTCTGTACAAAATAAATCACTGAAATCTTGGTTTTTCTTCAACTATTTTGAAAATAAAATAAGTTGATCTTTTGGTGAAAGAATAAGTGAAAATTGTTCTTTTTAACATCAGAATCAAAATAATATTCCATGGAAACAACCATTGGTGAAAGTAACCTTGTTATATATGATTATGTTTTATGTCATGTTTACAAATAAAAGTGTGTGCCAGAAATTTCACTCAAATTCCTTACCTATGAAATCGCTTTATATTTCATGATTCATTGACTGACAACTAAAACAGTTTACATATAATACTGCAGCCAGTACAAATTAACAAAAAGGTGAATTTCCAGTGGTAAAAAGCTAGGACAAGCATGTAACCCTGTACTGTTGCAGCTTGCTCAAATTCTGTATTCAAAATTTCATACAGCAGGGCAAGCAATTATGTGTGAGAATTCGGACTTGTTCACCAAAAGATTCATTTCATCTCATTTTCCGGCCTTGAAGTTAAAAAATGGAGTAAAATTCAGAATGTTTGTTTGTACAGAAAACTTAACAGATTTGAAAGAGATTTAACAAGTAAGCGTAGTGAAAATGCTTTACTGATTTATATTGGATAAATCCTGTTGGTCAAAAACGCATTGGAAAATATATCATTACTTACAGATGAGGGGTAACTGTCAGAAGCAGATGCAAAATTTCTTTAACAACACAGCCACTGCATGATGAACAAAATGGTAGATTTTCAAGGTAATTGTATCAGAAATATACATATTAATTTTGTTCAACAGAAACTCATACATATTTAAGATGTTAAAAGACTGGTTGCTGCTCGTCGAAAATCCCCCTCGAGCCCATAATGAACTTCACTCATCTAGCCTTTAGACCACTATGGATATCTTGAGGAAATTATTGCATAATGGCGAGGAGCAACAGTAACTCACGTGACAGCTATTTATTTTACACAATTTAAACACTAGTTTATTAATATTATTTAATTTTACCAATTATAAACATCAAATTTGAACAGCTTAACTTAAAAATTACATAACTTACTGTACTATATTTAATTTACCTGGCCAACAGCGTCAATTCTTGCCTTCTTTGTGGGGGGCATCATCCCAATTTCAGCTTCATCTTCTGAAGATTCATTCATTCTTAACTTTTCCTGTTTAATTAAAATGAGCAGGTTAAGTATGAGGCACAGGAAATACAATACTTTTAGGCTAAGCTTAGAGCTCAGTCTACTGACATGTTAATATCGGTAAAATGCATTGTTATCACTATTGAATTAATGGCCAATAATAGGAGTACCATGAGTTTACCTAAAACAGAAGTAGTAAAAAGACTTAATTGACAGCTGCGTATCTGGATTATTGCCGACCCTATAAGTCAATGACCCGATGGCCCCTCACATGCTCTATTTTATTCAGCGTGTGCTGGGTCCATATGGATATTTGAATATTTCTACCCAGCATCCTTTGAATAAAAAAGCAAATTTATGGGTCCATCAGGTGAAGCAATGCAAACAAGTCAAAAAGAGATGATGAGGTCATTTCAGTAAACCTTTTAATATTCATGTCTTTATTCTATATTCAAAATATACCAGTAGGCGAGTAGTTCTCGGACACTTTTAGAGGTTTTATCGATAAAGTATCCTTATTTTAAAAGATATATGATATTCCAATGTTTATAACAAACTTCAGCTCTTCTTCTGTTGAAATAATGCAAAATCGAGTGAAATTGAATAATTTAAGTCCATTCTCATAGGCTCCACATGGGGTGCTCAAAAGGGGTCAAATTTTAGTTTGACAGAAGTAGTTCTCGGACACTCCCTTAAATGATCGACAAAACCGGGAAACATACACTGAAGTGAGTTTTTTTATTTAAAATATTTAAAAGTGGAATTTTCAAACCACTAGGTAATATATATCTTATTATTTTTCATTAAAAACTAATCCAGTTGTACATATATACATAGACCATGAAGCTCATAAAAATGAAATAAATGGTATCTATTTTTAGCACATGTGTAATGTAAACGCTTGACTTAACATGAATATTCTCGAAAATGCAGAATGTCGTCTGCGCCAAAAAAGGAAGTATACTGAACTTATAGTTTAACCTAACTTCTGCGCCAAAAAAGGAAGTATACTGAACTTATAGTTTAACCTAACTGTTGCCCATATTTTAAGTTGTGTTTTTTGCGCATGCGCACTAAAATTGTGATTCCCAGCGGAAGTAAAATGTGATTTTGTAAACAACTGGAAACTTTTGGAATTTAACGTCTTATAATACTTACCTAATGAAAAGATTTGGTACCTGCTGAAACTTTTCATACACCTGATTGATTTAAATCAGGTGCTTGATATGTAACTTCCAAAATGAGGCGAAAATCGCGAGTGTCCGAGAACTACTAGTGTCCGAGAACTACTCGCCTACTGGTACAATTATTCTTGAGAAATTATTACTTTCACTTTCTCTTCATTGTTGCTGCTTTTAATAGTTATGGGTCACTGCCTTTGAACTTAATCTGATTTGCTGAATCTTGTTGGGGGGGGGGGGGGGGGGGAGAGAGAGTATAGATATAAAATCTTTTTTTACAATTCTTCATTCAAAACTTTGCTTGTCAAGCTGCAAGTTTGTGTTTTTGTTTATTTTTCTTGTATTTGATATACCAGTATGCATTATTATATATATTAGTTTGTTTACGCTAACAGTAGTTCGAGCAAAGCAGTAATTGGTTATACTAGGATATTAACAATTGTTGTGCCATCAAGAAAATAAATGCTGCTTGGATAAGTCGATACTGGTATGTTGTTTGCATATTATTTTTGTGTGCGAAATTCAGTGTTCTACTTCAAACAATATGAAAACTACAGGCGTACATGTAGTACAGGTCTTGTATTTGCTTTATTCATTGCTACCAGTATCAGGTACGTATTCTATATTGCATAACTAATTAATTGAATTATGAACAATGACTTAGAGCATGATCAAAACACATTTATTGTCAATAATAACACTGAATTTCTAAAAAATCAAGCCAATGTGGTTTCAAAAAACTTTGAAAAATTGTTTTAAGCAAAATGCTTTTTTAAGGACTGTCAACGAAATGTGCAGGCAGGAATCTAAAAACAAGTTGATTTTATACTTTGTTTAATATATTTATAAAGTTATTACCAATTTACAATTAAAACAACATCTTTCTTACGTTTTCGATTTGTTTTCTAGAAATACCTCCTTTTGGAAAAGCTTTCGAATTATGAACCTAAAGAAAAATTACCACCAAGAAAAAGACTGTATGAAGGAATCAAAGCGCGAATGCGCTGAAAGACTATCTGGGGGAAAATATGTGAGATTTGCAAACGTGTCCCCAATCCCCATGTATTTAAGGTTACAATGCATGCGTTTCAATCGTTGCTAAAGGGTTTTCGTTGCTTTGATTAGATATCATACGATAGGAAAGAATAATACACCATATATATATATATATATATATATATATATATATATATATATATACATATATATATATATCATTTCCTTTTATGAACATACACGTTTTGTTTAAGGAAAATCATTATTTACAAACAACTTCAGCAATAATTCCTTTCAAAATGCACAGCTTATCACTTCAGTCAACCTATCCCCCATCGGATTATCCCCATGTATTTAAGGTTATAATGCATGCCCCTTTTCAATCGTTTCTAAAGGGTTTTCGTTGTTTTGATTAGATATATCATACGATAGGAAAGAATAATACACTATATATATATCATTTCCTGTTATGAACATACACGTTTTGTTTAAGGAAAATCATTTTTTTTTTACAAACAACTTCAGCAATAATTCCTTTCCAAATGCACAGCTTATCACCTCAGTCAGCGTATCCCCCATCCCCATGTATTTAAGGTAATATAATGCATGCCCCTTTCAATCGCTTCGAAAGGGGTTTCGTTGCTTTGATTAGATATCAAACGATAGGCACGTTTAATGAACATTCACGTTTTAATTGTTTAAGGAAAATAATTTTATTTTACGAACAACTTTAGCAATAATTACTTTCAAAATGCAGAGCTTATCAGATGGTCGTTTTCCCGCGGTGAGGACAAACATGTGGTCAGTTAATGTATGTAGAAACTAGTTTTAGATTATTGGAAATTGTCTCTTCTAAGAACGAGAATATGATAGTGCTTTTTCAAGTTTAATTGATAAATTAATGTTATTAATGTTTTATGTAAGTATCTTTGTATTTCTTTGTAGAAATAGTTCTAGTGCTGTTATAAATGCTTCGCACTCGTTGGATGTTTTACATGTTTAATCCGAACCACTGTACTTGACCAAACGTATGCATAACTCACTGTCGTATCAGGTAGGACATGTGTGCTAATATACATTGAAAGCCTAATGTCTAAAAATATGCAAAAAATACACCGGAACGAAGATTTTATGCAAAAAATATAAACATCTTATTAGAAAAGTTTACGCCTAGAAGTCATAAAATGAATATTATTTTGTTATTGTATATCAGGCAAATCATTGTACAACTATTTTGACATTCAGAAAATCATTTTTGTTTCTTATCTCATAAAAGTAATATCGAATACACCATTACAAATAAGCGTGCTTCAGGGTCACGCCAGGTTATAATAACAAACCCCGCGGGCGATGGGACACTTGCCGCGGTCGGTAATAATTTTTGGAACATTTTGGGCTAAACTCAGAGTGAATATGATTATGTTACCTTCCAACCAGAGCCTCCATTATTTTTACCCACATTCATCTGATAAATATAGCGAGCTCAAAATAGTTATATTCTGTTCAAAATAAAACGCCGGAATACAGAAATATAGCCGAACAAGCAAGAACTCATAGTCGGACCGCAATATAACTAATCTATTTTTTATGGTTTCGACGTCATTCTACTAAAGTCTAAAAATGATGGGAAAAAACGTCATCATCATCATCATCATCATCATCATCATCATCAACATCATCATCATCGTTATCGTCGTCGTCGTAATCATCATCATCATCATCATCATCATCATCACCATCATCATCATCGTCATCATCGTCATCGTCATCATCATCATCATCATCATCGTCATCAACAACACTGCCATCACCATCACCAACTCCATCACCATCATCATCATTAGCATATGTGTGTAGCATTATAGCCATCATTACAGAGGCGGGGCAAGATTTAACATAAGAGGGGGCATACTTTAGTGACGTTACCTTTTGACCAGCGCCCCTTCCTCTGAACCAAAATTTATTTGGTTTAAAATGTCTGTGTGTGTGTGTGTGTGTGTGTGTGTGTGTGTGGGGGGGGGGTTATAGCATATTTTATGGCAAAATGGTGCATTTTGAGCATATATTATTACCTTTTTTCTCCTATATTAAAAGAAGAAGACTTAAGAAAACTTGTATTATTTTCGAAGCCTCTTTCAGGCTTAGAATTGCCCCTTGTTGTATACCGGCCTGGCTGATCTCAGAGGCTCCTACTCAATGACCATTTTTTACCTTGATTCGTATCAGCTTATAATTGTCATCACAACCAAGCATAAAAAACAATAAAACTAGAATTGTGTCCATCGCTGTTTCTCAATAAAACATTACATTTGAGATTGGGAAAAATATCAAATCCACCTTCAATATTTTCCATTGTATTAGGTCCCATTTAGACGAAAGGTATATAATTATGAAATTTCCATAATGATTTAAACAATCTCATGTTCATTTTTAATAAGACACATCTGAGTGAAGGTACTATATTTTAACTAGTAACGTAAGTTTCTTTGGTACAAACATAACATTGTATATTCGTATTTAAAAATGTTTTCAATATGAAATATGTTATACTGAAATATAATGAAAGAAGGATTTTCTATACAAAAATATGTTTACTGGACCATAGAAACGGCTGTTAACAAAATTGCAACAAATTGAAAAACAGACATTTTGGCAAAAACACGATTTTTTATATACATATTTTTTTTTCAGATTTCAAAACGTGTACGTTCACAATACATAGATTAACTTAAAACAAACAATGAGAAACATTAACTCGAAACATATAACTAGAAAAAGGAATAAGTATTTGGTCAATTAGCTAATCCCTGTGAAGATAGAATTCGACAATCGTAACCACGTGAACAGTAACGTATGTTTCAAAAAGAACATAAGTATCTAATGCTTTTAAAAAAAAGTTAACCGTAGTTGACATGTGAATTTGTTCTGAAACATAAAAAATATCGTTTATATAATTTTGAATACCAGTTGTTAATGTTTTCACAGTTACATAACACTGATTTCGTGTAACAATTGTATATAATAATAATTATAATACAAAACTGTAGACATAAAAAAACGAATTAAGTGTTTTGGAGATACTAAATTGTGCTTGTTCATATTTCAAACTATCATCACTATAATGATGGGACTATATCATTTGCTCTTTCAAGAGTTTTAACGAAGATTCTACAATTATTTTTCTTATGTAACGTTTGCTTCAGTTTACGTTAACATTCAAAATCAATAAAAGAGCCTCACGACCATACTGCATTATACATTACCAGACAATCAATGGAGATTTCATTACATTACAATGTCATGCATAAAGTATGATTTACAAATATTTATCAATGCATCACAAACAAAGTTGATTATAGGGGCATACGTATGGGTATGTACATCAGTCTCGTTTCAGAAGCGGACGTGCATATATGCTGTCCATGTTGTGTACATTTACAGTCAGGAGACAAAGCCAAATTGCTTATATCGATCACTTACAATACAACATATTTCAATCGATGGTTCCTTTGAAAATGTGTTTTAGAATGTGTGCTTGCTGTAACGTATGTTACAATTAGATATATATCGAATATCTTCGCTCAATATCTGCAATCTCTGCTAACTTGTACATTCTCTTCGACTTCCCGGAAGCAGATGGGCGACTAATTTTACATAGGATGTGTGATTTCTTTCGCCACAACACGTCCTTGGTGTTGGGCCACTAGAACAAGGCTTTCCTTTTCTGCATGAAGGTAACATTGTAGTCAAGCAAGTCGTCACCGTGGTCTATCTCCTCAATCTGGCCAATATATCAGTCGCCTTCATATACAACTGCAATAAAATCTCCTGCATAGTACGTTGTTGCTGGTGAACTTGATTTCTCAGTGTTTGTACTGATTGATTTATGTGCGCCAATCACAGTCCAAGAGTCACACATACGGCCGGTAACATATTCATCGCAGTAACATGACGTTGCACGTGTACACAATTGTCCACCACTGTTTAGCCTAACCGCGTGAAGCTGCAATGTGTCCTTCACTGGCTGCAGTTCTACTTGTTGTAGTTTTGATGTCATGGCTTCGCAATCATCTTTTGTGACGAAGTAAAACTTCACACCTTTCATGTAAGAAGTCGTTGCCCAATTCATGAAATCGTCTGCATCTTGTATTGTGCATTTTCTTGAGCGAACCGTTTAGTCCGCTGGTCGCTTTACGATACCCCTAAGCCCGTCGCAAACATTTTTTTCCATGTCCTGCCTCGTAGTAATTCCACGTAGTGTGACAACCGTACACACTTTCATGGTTGATGACGGCATTAAAAATGTACCTATTCCGATACTGGGAAGTGGGACTGTCCGTCCAGTAGTGGACATACTGAATCTCGCAACAACCAGGTAGATCTATCTCCTTTTCAAATAATTTGTGCATAATGGCCAAAACAGTGCCTGACGAATGTGACAGGGTGTCTGACACTGCAACATAACTGTTATGCTGTAGACTTCCGTCCTCTCCCCGGAAGTAGATCACCATTGGGTGTACTGTGACCTGAGATGAATTCAAGTATGTTGACTGGATCTCGTCAGCTGTTTTGCAGGAATAATTTTCAGCGAAATCCATATGTATTATTATTTCATTTTTTGGGAGGGCTTCCTTAATGACCCGGGTTTGTTTGTATTGCGTTTTCATGGTATGGTAGTGTACATTGAACGCTGCAACCTCTTTCAACCAATCTTCATAAAATCTCTCTCTGTCCACCGATTCGCTCACTATTTTCATTTTCTTCTTGTTGTTTTCCAACGTTTCTTTTTTCTATAAGTAGAAGATAACTGTCTCCGGCAACTGTGACTGGTCAATTGTGAGTTCTTTTTCAATAAATGTTTCTGGATTTTGGGGGATGTCCATTCCGGATTTTCGAAGCATTTGTAGTTTAAGGGCTAAATTCTGGTGTTTTGTGCACAAACATACATTTCGACTCAGGGAACTGGTGAGAAACGTTCTTTGGTCGCATACGACAGAATGTTGATAATGACAACTTGTTATCTGGGTGTTCGGCTACATACTTCTGGTGTAAGGTTGCCAAATAATCAATGAGGACCCAGCTTTGGACCTTTCCTTATTCGCATTTCGTCGAATCTTTTTTACCAGCCTGAATTATACAGTTGTCTTCCCTTTCCAAGAACTTGGTGACACTCTCTTGTAGCTTAAGTATTACCCTCCGTCGCCTTATTTTGGCAAAGTTCATACCGTTCTTAATGACTTCTGACAATTTGTTTCTATTTTCATCAAGCTCTGCAGCAAGCTTGGAAATGCACTTGTACTTTTTTATTACATCTCCGGCAATTGCACTATACAAACTCGCATTTCGGCCTCTATCGCTTTTCTCTGTGTTCATGTAGTGCAACAATACATTGCCAAACAACAGCCTCTTTCTAGCCTTTTCTCCTTTAATTCAAGAAGATTTCATGAACAAAGCAGTTTTCCGTCTTGGTGTCAGGATGCCGCTGTTGTGTTTTGGTTTTGATAATCGCTACAATTTTCTTTGCAAAGTTTTGACCTTCTTTTTTGTTTGAATATTATTCTTGATAACTTTTCAAAGTTTTGCATTTGCATATTTAAGGGCTTTACTCAATCTCTTCCTTGGCCCATTTCTCCTACTAGGATATCTTACTATCAATTGCCTTGGAAGCGACTCTTGAGTTCCATATCCGCTTGAACTATCATTCATTTCATCTAGATCGTCATCATTATTCCTGTTTACCATCCGTGTTTGACGGTGTTTCCGCACACGCGTTTTGATGTCATCATTTCGCTTCTTTCTCTCTGATGCCGACAGCTGCGTTACTGGTTTAGAATACCTCTGTTGTCTTCTGCGCTCTTTTTGGAGAAATGTTTCAAACTCTTAATAACTTCTTCCCTGTTCTGTATTTCTTCTGTATCTCTGCTCGTGAAAGCGGCATTCTGAAACATACGTTACCAAAATGTGTCAATGTTTCTAGTATCATTGTGTGGGAACGGACACCGGATATAGCTCAAAAAGTGATAAGTAAACAGACAATTATGCAGTAGTTTTTCTTTACCAGAGGTAAGATCTTGCTGTGTTAACGCATATCTACCGTATCCACAAATGAAGCAAGTGTTTGAACTAATAGCTGAATGCTAAATTTGGCCTATGGTATACTTTAAAGTGCTTACGATTTAGCAGACCTCGTAAAATGTTTCTTCAAATCTGAGATGATTACCTCAAAACTTACAGAATTTCGACAAGTATTGTTATTTTTAGGAAATATATCGAATAAATAAAAATCTGAATCGAAGGATTTCATAAGCATAAGCTCAACTATTTTTATTGTAAGAAATGGCAATGTAACTTTTAAACTGTTAAAGATATGCCCTTAAAATGTTCACGGTACTGTACTGGGGATAGCCATATTGTATGTACTAGGGATAGTTTCAAAGTTGAGAAATGTGTGTCCTGGTGATAACATGTAAAATGGGACAAAAATTAATAGTAACACTGTTAATATACAATATACATGTATATGTCTATTTCGAACTTTCAAATAATCTGCAAAAAGCGAGAGTACAATTTGATAAGAAATTATTGAGCAAACTTTAGTTAACAATGAGTTTGATCCATGCTCTCCTAAATGAACGTATATATGCAAACTGTGTAAATATCAGGGTTGGTCACAATATATTCTTTTTCACTGAAGTGAACGAGCAGAGACCATTATTCTGTTCTAAGTAATACCAACATCGACCCAAGCTTAGAAAAAAGCTTTATGTGTTCCAAATTTGATCACAATATCTCATTCCCTACTGGTGACTTTCTGTGTGCAAAAACATACCTACTTGATTTACAAAGCAATACTATATATATGAATAGCAAACACCACATAAATTCTACGGCCATATGTTTTGTGTTTCTCAATAAATCAGATTACCGGCGTATTTCAAATAGATAGTGATGCTTGTGAAAAACACATCATGATTAACTAATATGTATGAATGAAACAGTTTTAAGTGCATACAGATACACAAAACAACAACATGTTTTTGCTCCCATCCCTCGATATGGACACATCGAACAATTTCCCTCGAGCTCACGTATAGGTAAATAGCCATTATCATTATCACAGTCTCGTTATTCTAAATACATCGTTACTATCCTCAGTCCACTTAATGGCTATCCCCTGTGCAGTTATTTATTTGCTTCATCTATCCCCAGTACACTGCCAGGGCATCAAAAGGTATGAATATCTTCGTAACAACAAAAGATATCATATTGATATTTTACACATTTACTTTAATTTTACTAGATTATGTAATTACAATGAAATCGCTCTATTCAGTTTTTATTTTTATTTTAAATTTGTTGATTTATGTATGAAATCGTACCACATAAATGAACATTTGTGAGCAATCATGCAACTTTCGGCGAGAATTGGGCTATTATACAAAAGAGGAGACACATTTCCATCATAGTCGTATATTGCACAGTATCAAGTAATTCAAAACTCATCGATTTTGTTAAATATATCACCATAAAATACAAAAAATGATCGAAAACTGTCCATGTGTCAAAAACAAACGCTTATCGATTTATCACTTTTTGGGCTATATCCGGTGTCCGTTCCCACATAGTGAGTATGTTTAATGTTTAAAAATCAGTAACATATCAACAAGTTTAACACGTCACATATATGTGGCATTTAATTGTTGGATTAAGCTAAGTTGTCAGTACTTTCAAACCTTTTCAGAAGACTATAAGCAACAAATTTGCAAAGCTCTGAATTTTTAAAGCGTATGCACTTTCAACAATATATCTCATTAACAGCATGCCTCCAATGATGTACATGTACATTTGTATATCCTTATTAAAATGTGAAACTAAAGCTAAAGCAGTATTACTAAACCCAAATGTAAGAATAATCCAAAACCATTTTAACCATAGACAGAGCTTTGTTCGTTGAAACATACGTCCAACAATGGAAATGACTAGTTTTCACCAAAATTTAGTGTTAGTAACAGTTTGTAAAAGAATGATAATACAATCAGACAAAATGTTACCCAGTTTCAGTTATTTCCCTTTAAAAGAATTTCTTTTTGATATATAAAAGCATTTGGAATGCAGTGATCTTAAAATATAAGGATCTATGAGAAAATTAGATAGACCATGGAACATCAAATGCAAGGTTTTATTGAGAAACAGCGCCATAGGAAATAGTTGCCTGACATTAATTGACATTCTTTTGGTCAAATAAGTGCCACTTTGAGTTAGTTTGCGCCAATGTCAGAGCAATGCAAAAGAATTGTGAATAAGCATTTAACACGCAAATTTAATTTTGCTATACTCAATATCATACAAAGAGAAATCAACAAGGGGCCATAATTGTGGTCAAAATGAATGCAGCACCAAACCCTTTATGATCATCTGCACGTAATGTGTGATCATCAGTGACAGAAGCAAATTATCTTAATTAAGATGTAAGTTTGCTGGACACAAAATATTTTTTCACCGTCACCCTAGTCCCTACTCTATTATAGATAACAAATGGGCAATAACTCTGGACAAGTCTACACAGCATTCAATTCTCCCCGTATGAAAACCTACTATGATGACCGTTTATCAATGTAAAGTTGAGGCAAAATCTCCAAATTTGACACACAATATTTTACCCCTGTACTCTATATAGAAAGAAAACAAGATCCCTTTTTCTACTTGAAATAGACACTGCTCTAAATCCTTCCTTTGTGATCATATGCACACTCATCATTTGAAGCAAATCCTCCAAATTGTGCAAGTTTTGATGCAAAAGATTTTGGGATGTACAGACTGATTGACAAGAGTAAGTCTATATGGCTTCCACAATTGATATAATTTAACAGCATAAAGCTCTGCTTAATGATTTGACTGACCATAACAAAATGTATTACTGTATATAATTCTGAATGATTCATCATCTGTTGGAGCAAATTACAAATGTCTGAATTCCCCAACAATGTTTAGATGATTATATTTATATCATCTTTTAAGGAATTTTTCTGTTATAAATATTTTTATGTTTTGCAAGAATAATTAACATTGTTCTGCTTCTCAGAATTTTATTTCTAATTCTGAACAAAATCTAATATATAACTGACAAAAATGCCAGAAAAAAATACATGATTATATAATTATGATCAACATTTTCCACACATATCTCACATTTTATCCATTCTACAATACAACCACATGCTTAAAAATCCTGCAGCTATTGCAATCAGTTCTTCCACCTCCATAGAGTGAAAAATAAAAGGGAACTGTCCTCAGTTAAAATTCGTATAAATAAAAATACTGATGCAATAAATTCATTATCTGGTTCCAAGTATTAGTAAGATGACATGAATTAAAATCTTAATGATTAAGAATGGGCAGAGTGAGCGTGATCTTAATCATAAAGAGTTTAAGTCAGGTCATCAAACTGGCTAAGAATACATCCTCATTGGCTGACACAATGTCAACCCAAAATCTGACGCAGGAATTGTGTATCAGATGAGTGGCAGTGGGCGGACCTTAAAACACCTGCGAAAGCTGATTTTTTTTAATTATGAAGCCTAGTACTTAATAACTGCCTGTTTGCAATTTCATTGGCTGTAGATGTAGGTTGTATTCTAAATTTTTGTTATTCTGGTGCATAAAAAAACAGTGAGTAAAATAAAAAATAAAACTTGTAAAAAGATGAAGTATTTTCACAAAAATATCCGGCTAAAAATGCTTATACACTAGCGTAGGAAGACATTTTGTTAAGTCAGCAGACTGTGACATTATTGCTTCTATTACATTGAAATGTCCTTACATTAATGATATTACAACATTGTTAACTACAATTATTTATTGTATTGTCAACATTGTCAAAATTTTGTTTTATGTTTGGGAAAAGGAACCAAAGCATTATGTTTCTTCACCAATTATAGCTTGATGTATTCTTTTTAACCAAACTATGAAGATATTAAATTTAAAAATATTCCTACAGTATGAACATTTAGTTGAAAAAGCAAATTATGTAAGCCACATAAGGTAGCTTGACATTATTTTAACAAAGGAACATTTGTGCTACCATGCATCGCTCAAAAAACGAACAGATGAACACATCTAAATATCTATACAGACATCAGATGTGGTAAAGGTTCGACAGACAGACTACATGCATATCACATCTAATGTCAAACCCGACTTATTGCTTTGAATACACAGTCAACATATCATAGTATATGTAGTTGTTGTACAATATCAAACACCATATATAAATACCTCACTAGGTTTAGTATATGAGTATACCCAGAACTATACCAGCAAGTTGTGATCAAATAGCAACAAATATACTATCAACATAGTTTTTCTCTAAACATTTAAAAAGTTTATACAATTTCTTGAACATTAAGTATGTTCTTCTCTTTAAAATCAAAATCAAGAGATTTTGTTTTGTCAGTTCTTCAGTTTGAGCTTTATTTCAGCTTGAATGTATCCTAAATAAAGCATGATGAATTCAGAGGAATTTTCTTTCATAAAGTTATCAATCAAATTGGTATCTTAAAAAATATCACTTCCAAGCAACTTGCTTATTTGTATATTATTATAAGGAACAGTGAGTTCATGATGTAATTCATGAACCAGAAAAGTCACTATCGACAAGCACAAGTTTGTTCTCTTTCTTTTGATGCAAAAAATATCAACTGCAATGAAATATCTACTTCTACAAGTATTTACAGCTTTTATATACAGAGTTAATACACAAATAAATTAATAATCCAACAATATGATCACATTGTCTCTAAAATCTGATAAAACCAAAAATAAACACAAAAAGAACAATGAACACAATCATAATAAACACTTATTTGTCAATTACGGTAATCATAAAACCTTCAGGATTTCAAAATTATTACAAAATTCCATAATTCTATGGATAAGTATAATGTAAATTTCTACCAAACCAATTAGAGACAACATTGATATGAGACAATTCGTTTTATCACCGTTATAAAATCATGAAATCTAAAATGACCACTGTTGGAAACCGGATCGGGGGTCCAACAATGGAAATGACTAGTTTTCACTAAAATTTAGTGTTAGTACCAGTTTGTAAAAGAATGATAATACAATCAGACAAAATGTTACCCAAATTCAGTTATTTCCCTTTAAAAGAATTTCGTTTTGATATATGAAAACATTTGGAATGCAGTAATCTTAAAATATAAGGATACTTTTGCATGGACAAGAATTGAAACATATGTGCGCCAAAAAAAAAGTGTACCTATACAGTTATTGAGTACATGACTAAAACCAAAAGCAAAGTTAATAATATTAGTATTTTTAACAAAGATAAAGGATATTCTTTTCTGAAAACTAATAAAGCTGTGCGGCCAGGACTGGGGCTTAAGTACTTGAATATAGTTTGAACTTGTGAATGGATTAAGGTAAACATACAGTAGCATTGATATTAGAAAAGCAAACAAGAATTCAGCAGGACTTAGGAAGTCCCTGATAACATAAACACACATTGTGGCATATATGTAAACCTTTCTGACCTACTGGTATAACATCAATAGAAAATAAGGAAATAAAATAATTGTGTAAGTATAATACACGTACAAAGTACAAGGTTAGTGCAAAAATATCAACACAGGACACTGTTTTTCTTCAATGTAGATAAACCAACGTCAGTCCAAATCTATGTCTATACTTTTATGAATTAAGATCATCAAATGAATCACAATACAATGATTATATCAATAAACATTCAAGAGACAATAGTTCTAAGGATACACATCTCAAACATTCTCAAACACTCCTACAACTAAATTAATCCCTGAATGATAGAGAGAGAGTCACATGACTACAACAATTACATGACAAAGTATGGACAGGAACTACACCAACTTCTGTTAAAGTGACACTCTTACTCAAAATCAATACATACACATGGGTGATAAACTTTTAACTACTAAATAATGCATTTATGGAAAGTATTATTTACTGATAACAAGATTGTAACCGTGTATTTAATAGCTGAACACGCAAAAATATTAAATGATTGGTGAGTGCTAAAAGATTTACTGTGATCTACTATAGTCCCATAATGTAGAAATACTGTATTTTAAGCACATTTTCTTTTAATCTCGGTATCCTTCAAAAGAACCATTGTTTTCAACATTTATTCATCCTTTTTGGAATATTAAAACAATAGTATTAATTGTGATAAATCTTAAGTGGGAATAAGAGTGTCACTTTAATACTTTCATGAAACATCTTGTAACAGCATAAAAAAATAGAGGAATATCATAGATGCACAACTATAATGCAAACTATTCACTGGTGGACTTATTAACCTTTTATGACATATAAAAACAAACTTAAGTACGTTTTCCTCATTTTAAACACCGAGTATTTAGAATTAGAAAATTTTATCAGTATGGAGCCTAAGTCTATTTGATCTTCTTAACTCTGAAAAAAAGTCAGCCTCCGCAGAAGTCCACATTCCCATGTTGGTGTAGTACACTTGTAAAATGAGTATGAGGGTCGACCAATCAGATGAAAGACGAGATCTGGCTTTCCGGATGGCAGGCAGGTCTATAAAGTCTTCGCTTTCTGCAACAGCTCTTTTACAAATGCCTGCAAATTTAAAGAAAATACATGTGTCTTACACTGACTAACTTATTCCTAATTCTGCCTTTGATTACACAGATCAAACATGTACAATGAAGGCAGCGCTAATTAACAACTATTACCTGCAGGCATGTGGTGCAATTCTTTACAAATTATTTCACAAGCTTTGGATCTGCACTTTTAACTTGATTAGTTTACCAGGTTATGCATGGGTTTTTCACTAAATCTCAAGTCTGCTCAATGTATATAGTAATTGTTGCAAATGTAAACATTTTTAAGGAAAAGGAGGGCTACAGAGCGATAGTTTGGAGAAACAGTAAACAATAATAAGAAGCAAGTATAACCCAGGTATGGGGACCCACCCAGTTACAAGCCATTTCCCTTTCATTTGTAAACAAGTAAACAGACCCTTCAGAACATGTAAGAAGCAAATATTCATCATGGAGTTCCATTCTTTGCAGGGATATCCCAACAGTTACCTTCACCTAAAGTTCAACTTCTAATGTAGAACAGCTGTCATGTTCACTGGATTTCAATTTTTCTCTGACAAAAACCTTGATTAAAGAAGAATCTGTTATTAGTTCTTCTTCCTAAATGGAGTGCCAGTGTGACATAGAATGTTTCCATTGAGAACCACTTTCAACACATAACTGCCATCCATTACCATCAGGAGAGACCTAATGTCTTCAAAGCCTGTTCAGGTTTCACCATAGAATAGCATTACCTGGCAGCCAGTTCCCATTAAAGACATGCCACATTACACTTGGGCTCCTGCACCCAACACAGGGACAGGAAACAATTTGACGGCTTTTCACAACCTGATGCCATGAGTCTGTGGAATTCTAGACCTTTCTAACATCAGAGGAGGAAACGTTCCTGACAGATAGGAGGTTATGGATTTTCAGAAAACTGTTCAATTTAAGATGCTATAGAAACATAAAAAGTTGGACAAAAATTCCACAATGTCAAGAGTTCGGTTCAGCTAGCTTCAAACCAGAATGTTCACTATTATTGTTATAAAGACGTCTTTGATGAGCAATCTTTGCTAAGTGTACATGATCTCTTTGTTTACCACAGTACAAGTACTATCAAACCTAAAAGTACAAAAAAAAAATTCACAAAGTATGGCGAAATATGAATGCCGAAATTATCTGCTGAACAGTGAAAAGCCCTTAGGAGCAGTTCTCCCTGTGTAGCTACAACCGAACAGGGCACTTGTGTCAAAAGAACATTTTTAAAGAAGATCGGAATGTAATAAAATGAAATGCCTGTATTTTCTTAAAAAAAACAAATATAACTTTCAAATAATTGAGTACAAGCAAACAATACCAGCTTCTAGATGGCAAAAAAAGCACTGAAAACTGCAGATTCATTGTGATATATCTCCGCCTATAAAGCCATCATTTTGCTAATGATTTGAGAAAACAAAGCCCTTGAAATAGTATGTGCAACTAGGAAGAGGCATTTTTGTATTGTCGGGTCAACCAGGTTACTATGAAAGGGGTGAAGGAAACTTGTGGGTGGGCACGGCTGTTTGGTAATTACGTTTTAATGCCTATGACATTATTTCCTAAGCTTACCATCAGACCTACAGCTTCCTTTTATCTGATTAATAATTTCTTTTCTATCTTTCAAACAGTGGTATTCATATTTATCATGCTTTAAACAATTCTTTCTACTACAGTGATGAGTAAATATTCAGTGAAAATAGGACAAAGCACATTTGAAATTCATATACTTACATTAACAATATCTGATGGCTTCTTCGCATCGGTTAAAGTTTCCTGAAATACAGAAAAAAGGGACATCAATACCATAATTATTAAACCTTCCTAAGATTATCTGTTTCATCCTTTTGACAAAACAAAGAAAAGAAACTAGTAACAGGAAAAACTGATCTATATATTTATCAAGTGTTCTGCTTTTAGTGGGAAACATTATGAGGGATGAGCTTCATTCTGTCCCATTCCTCTGACAACTGGGGAACACTATTTACAAGGTGCTACATCTTCGGGGAGGGTGATTAGGGATTAGAGGGGCTTCTCCATCCTGTGAAAGTAATTTTAAAAGACTTGGTAATTGATATTTTCTCATGATGTGAAGAACATGTGTTGCAGGAGCAATCAATACCAGCTGATTTAAACATCACAATTCACAGAACTTCCATTGTCCTAAGAACATCAAGTATTAAATACTCTATTTGATCATCTAACTTTCAGCAGCAGCTGCTTACAGTACTGCAATGTAAATTATAAATGCATTCATGAAGCATCCATTTGCTATACAAATTTTGCACATGCCTGCAACCATGTTGTTCCACTGTGGGCCATAGCAGTCAGACAATGGCCAACCACAGTGAAACCAACCACAAGCATGAGCGGTGAATATCGAGGGTCGACTGCGGTCCTGTGGTTGAGTGTTTGTCATGTTTTTGACCCGACCGTCATGCAACCACAGCAGTGAACATCTACATACAACTATACAGCTTTTGCACTTAAAGGCTAAGTGTGGCTGCACTTTAAGATGAGCCAAACCTGTAGGAGCACAGTTTCAACATGCCACAAGCCCAGAATTTTTCTCAAAAAGTGGTGTTTTTCTGAATCTCACTTGCCTCTGTATTAGTTGAAGCAATCAAGTTTTGGTCTGGTTTTTCTAACTGACATAGTTTACAAGTGCTGCCATTGTCAAAGTTGCCAAAAAATTCAGATTTCAATTTTCCATGGTGATAATATTCAAATACATGAAAATACATTGTATGTTGTATAAGACAAATGTCACGTAAAACTTCAGTTTTCCCTTCAACAGCAACAGGCTTTTTCAATGTCAAGTCACACTCATTCAATACAGGAAACAATTCATTCTACATATATTAGCCTTCACCACAAAGTGGCTACCTTATTACAGTGTATGAAATTGTTGGCACAAAGTTCGCTTATTATTTTCAATTTTCACTGCTTGACTTATCTTTTATATATGGAAAACTATCAGCATGAAAGTTTTATCATTTGATCGATATCAAGCAATTTTTCACCTGATAAATACATAGGCAATTTGGATAGTAACAACAAGCAATTTCAATTTTACGGCTATAAATCTTTTACAAATATTTTTGAATGAGAACATTGATAAGACTTTAGCCCTATTTAAGTCAAAATGCTAGGGCAGAGCAGCAAGAACAAGTATTTCCTTTTCATTCCCTTTCTTATTACACAAGCTGTTCTACTATGTACATTGCAATAAAGCGACTTAGTGATGGTAATCAATTTAACTAAATTTTAAAGCACATACAGTACTAATCAGACCTATGAGGATAACAGACGTATGAGGATAACATGCATCTACTATTTTGTTCAGTAATACAAAGGGATCTAATATTCAACATGTTGACATACATTTTGACCATTCCTTTGAACACTTAACAAGACAGAATTATGAGCACCCACAACACTAATAATGCAGTAAAAAAGAGTTGATTTTTAACAATTAGTCAATGCTGCCTGCATGGCTTTTGCGACATCAGCAGTATCATTGCTGACATGCCATAATTTTCGACAATGGGAGCAGTAAGAACATCTAAGAACTATGAATTTACAGTGATGGGATGGTAACAATGCTTATGGTTGCCATGACTGTTTACGATTGCCTTACAGACACAAAATTGGGTGATCAGAGCTGTAACAAAGACAACAGGTGCACAAATTTCAAGGACAGGAGCAGAAGCAAGATTGACAGGCACACACACAGGGGTTTCTCTTGAATTATTTTACCGAATGTAATATATAGGTTAAAAACATCCCAGAGAAACCCCTGTGGGCACAGTCATACTATTATTATGACCCAAACTAGGAGAAGTGGCAGCAGTGCTAAAGCCTGACGGAACATAATTGGAGAGACAGGTGGATAAAAATTAATATTATGAAGGTTTCATCAGAAAGGAAACAAAGAAGATTCTTGAAATATATCAAATTTTGTTGTGTTTAGAAAGTCAACCAAAAATCACTGTTCACAGTTTTAAAGCCTAAAACATTTCACAACGCAGATTATGGGTATCCTCCTTCAAACCTCCCTCCCACCATTGGTTTTGTTCAATATATATCAATGGTTTTTGAGCTTAGTCTTAAGCAAGCTTTCCAGCAAGTTTTGACAACAAATTAGGCCTTACATATATATAATTCAGGGCCTTCTTAATTCTAAAATTAGCACACTTTTCTGAGAATTGAGTGCTGTCCTAAGAACCACCCACATCTAAGAGGTGCATCCAAGCATTTTAATGGTATACCCATACACTTGTGAACCATTGATGTTAAACAATGGGAAAATTTTCAATTTTACAAAAATGAAAGAACTTTTTTAAGCATTCTCAACACATCAATCTTCACTGAAATAGGAATTTGTCTTTGAAAGAAATGTGAAAATTAATAATTCAATTGAAAAGTAGGACAGTAAATTTGACCCTTGTTAAAGGATTTTATCAAAACTTCAATATTTTAACATTTTTTTGGAATTTTAGGCCTTCTAAAAAGCCAGATTGATAATGGCCGAGGTTAATTAATCTTGTCCACACAACAATTGACAACAACGTGGACGATTAGGACACCAAAACTGTAACACTACCTTGACCTTTTATCTTTGAAATTAATCGAAGAACAGACACCGGTAATATAATATTCATGAAATAATAAATAAAGGAAAAGCCTATCCCCAACATTTTTTTCTATTTAATAACAGTACTCAACCCTGCATTAGAAATGTTTATACTTCCTAGTTATGTATCATAAATGATTTTGCTGATAGATACACGTCCAGGATATGCTTTTACTTAAATCGTACACCAGGTCCTTTTAAATTTTAATGTTTAGATGTTTTGAGCAGAAGATATATATAATGTAGCTAAATATGCATTTAGCGTTCATCTTGATATGGCTGACTTGATCATTTCTCATAAATTCATTACATTGCACACTTTCAATGAACGCCTTCTTGAGTCATAAGAATTGGAAAACACCCAATTAATCTTGAGCGCAATATCGTGACATTAAAATAATCATGTGGACACTACTTATTAAATTTAAAACAAGACATACAATTACCGGGTAAATGAGAATGTGTTTTCGGTTTTAACTGCATAACATCTGCATGTTTTCTTTAGCGTGAGAGCTTAATTAAGCAACCAAAAGACAAGAAATTCTAAATCAATGGTACAACACTCGATATAAATTCTATTTCAAGAGAAATACGAAAATGAAATCTTGAAACAGGTTGACACTATCAAAAGGTTATCTCTCAAGCTGCAATTTTATCTTTCATGTGGTGCATATCTCTTTAAAAACCGCAAAATGTGCATTAAGTTGTGAACATTTTTGACACAAATATTTTTGCCTATTAATATGTCTACAGAAATCTTAGTGTATTAATTGTATGCGCAATCAAAAAATGTAATGTGCATTTAGCAGGAGTTTCTTTACTTATTTACATAAACATGTGCTATAATAATGCCTAGATTAACGGATTTGATTAATATAATATTACGTAATGCTTAACCAAGTAGGACTTAGGTAATAATATATAATACAGGTATATACAAAGAATATCTCATTTTATGAAGACTTAAACCGAAGTGTACATATAAAAAGAAATATCAGCGCACTTACATATGCATATTGCATCCTTTCTGAATCTGTATCCAGGTTGAGAATATCTTCTAAGTCTAATGTACAGTCATGGTCATCCGAGTCGCTCTGAAAGAAAACAACAACAGAATCATTTAAATGTTTAACAACGTTTAATGAAGAGCAGCATAAGAATGGTGTATGCTAGTCCAGGGGGAATGCTAGTAGTGACATTTTTAACAGTAATACTGGACTGTTTAAATTCCTTCCTAAATACAAAATTGCACCAAAGATTCATCATTAAACATCCCTCAAAGCATTGTACAAGTTGCAGTCTTGGCTTATAATACAGGCCTCAATAAATGGTCAACGGTCAACAATTGACAGTGTCATTATTGTCTGAAACCGTTTCCCCAGTCAAACCTAAAGTTTAAATACAAGAACTTAATTTAGAGGAAATATAAAGAAATGCCGGTACATGATAAGATCTTCACATTCATTTTCCAAGTGGCCACTTATATATATTAAGTGTCCCGGCATGCGGATTTATTATGATGGTTTTAAGTGCACTGTATACAAAGATATTCTGAGGTTAGCTTCTATATATAAATTGTCTACCCAAACTGCAGTCTTTCCAGTTGGCAAGCTTTTATAAAGGTCTAATTACACCAGCTAACATGTAATACAATGACATAAGAGGAAAAAGAACGAAAAGTCTTGGAAGTTCCACTTTAAGGAACATTACAATACATGCATTGAAGTATCTTCTCTTTTTCAACAATGGAAACTGAAATATTTTCCCAGCTAATGGAATTCTTTCCTCATTCTGATTTTAACATCAATGGAAGCATACAGAACAGATAGTTAACAAGACCCACACCGGCTTACATTACTATATTATCTTTAGAAACCTGCTTCACTGGAACACTGGCCAATACTCCCAACAAATAATTTAAGGATCCAACTGGGCCAAAATTGTTATATACATTTAAGAGATAAGTTTTCAAGTTCAGTAACCCTGCAGTATGAGTCAGGCTCTAATAGAATTAGTGAATTTCTTTGTTGACAACCCAAAGAACCAAATACCAGATAAAGAGATCAAACATCTATGGCATACAATAACAAAGCTTACTTCATGTAGTCATTTGCATACCCTTTATAATACAGTGCCTTAACAACCATTCAGAGAAGTATTCAAATGTTCAACTGATCTGAATAATTCTAATTTCATAATGAATGCCCCATTTTGGATTAATTTTATTCTATGAATGGTAATATTTTATTTGTGGCTAAAATCAACGAAAGTACCAGCTGACATGATATTAAGGCAAAAAATGCAAAAGCAGCATAAAATAATGATTATAGAAAGGGATAACCTTCCCCAAAACAGTATAATTCACTACCACATAAAAACATTCTACTATTGGTCCCTGGCCAACCATGTAATGGAATTGATATCGTCAAATGATGCCAAACATGCAACTCAAAAACTGCAATTAAATGAAATTGTTTGCATGTGTTTCACCAATTCATATGAAGATATACAAATGACTGGCAAGATGCTAAGAGCACTGCAAACAATTCAACATTTCAATCTCTAGAAAAAGAGATTGTTTGCAATCCAAATAACAAAGTATATTGAAGAAATAAGATGTAAAATATCTCTAGTCCAAAACATTATTTCAAGTTTTACTACAGAAGGAGAGGCAATTATACATGACTACATATCTGCAATTTATACTCAGTTTTGCTACACAGCAGTGGAAAATGCGGGGCCATTTCACCCCCAAGTGAGCAAATAATGGGCTTTCCATTTGACACTTTTTTGTATGTATCAAACATGTCCTATTCCTTTTTATCAAGGAAACCAGGTTACCACATCTTAATGTTTGTATTATAGCAGCATAATCTCCCCCTCATTCCACTGTTGTCAGGAGAAAATGACCCGCCATGTAAATTCAACAGAATGTAGTTCCTGTGTTAGGATAGATGAAAGTATACAAACATTTACATTTGCCAGGTTTGTATATCCAGGGTGCGTGCCGAATGTGGACCTTAGTCTCATCATATGACATTTATCACACAGTTTCTACGGTCATAATGCCATCTAATGCTAGTGTTTCAGTGTACATTACAATTAACCCCTCCTCCCAACGGTGCCAAGTTGGTCCCCCTGGCCAGCCATTAAACACCTTGTTTACCTTCAATAATTACTATATATGTGACTTGCAGGTTTTTCTATCTTTTCTTTTGTAACCTGTGAGAGTTAAATTTGCCCTTTTGATTCCTGTAATACTATAAAACCAAAAGAGGAAAAACCTTTCAGACAGAAATAGCAATGATCTAACCACAAATGCTTATTTTGTCGTTATCTGATTTTAAAATGCTGAGTTGACCACAAAATAGCTGCGTATAGCAGTAGCTGTACATTTTATTGGCATTTTACTGGGTCCTCTGTCCATTATTTAAGACCACATCCAGGAAACCATCAACAATCACCAGGAAACAGGAACCACAAACTGTCAATATTACTATCACATCCCAATAGAGCCCTTAAAAGTTTAGATTGATTGATTATTTTAATACAGGTATGTGAAATTAAACAACAATTTACTGCATTACAATGATGAATTTTAATTTGTTCCAAGGTGTTTTATTACCTTCCAGTTTTTGTCATTTATTGCTGTCTGAAGGTGAGATATAAAAGCTACATAGGAATCTATTATCAGAGGCATAAAAAAGATCCCTGGTCGGAGATTCGAGCTCTGGCTGAGGACTCCTTCAGTGAGAGACTTTAACCTAAGGCTAGACAATCTCATCCTATACACACATATGATCACTGAAATAACATACTTGTAGAAGACATGCTGTCAGCTTTTGTAATTGCTCACATAAAAAAGGCCTTTAGAAATGCTCTTTATTATATAATTTAGTTATGTATAAAAAGTTATCCTAAATGGCATGTGTGCTGCAGCTGAGATATTACAGATTAAAATACCATATTCAAGTATGCATGTCTCAATTATACATAAAAACTAGGTAATACATTATGTGGCTGTAGCAAGAAGACAAAATATGAAATAGGCTATCACTCAAAAATCATATTTATCCACAACTATCAAAACTATTATAAATCCTGAGAACTTGTAGACCAAGACCATTCAATCAACTGAGACACCAAGATCAGATCAGATCCCAGGCAGTGTTTACCTGGAAGATTGGATCAATTAACAGGTGAACTGCAACCTTCACACACCTAGCTAGGATGTAACATATTTCTGTGGTTTTACGTACAGTATCAGGGTGCCAAGCTTCCTGTCTTAGTCCAGCCAAAAGGACAAATAAGGGCCAAAATGACAAGTAAATAGGAAAAAGAACATAAAATTGACCAAAAGACAAGGACAAGCAAATGGCAAGAAGAACAAGGACAAGCAAATGGCCAAAAGAACAAGGACAAGCAAATGGCCAAAAGAACAAGGACAAGCAAATGGCAGGAAGAACAAGGACAAGCAAATGGCCAAAAGAACAAGGACAAGCAAATGGCAAGAAGAACAAGGACAAGCAAATGGCCAAAAGAACAAGGACAAGCAATGGCAAGAAGAACAAGGACAAGCAAATGGCCAAAAGAACAAGGACAAGCAATTGGCAAGAAGAACAAGGACAAGCAAATGGCCAAAAGAACAAGGACAAGCAAATGGCAAGAAGAACAAGGACAAGCAAATGGCCAAAAGAACAAGGACAAGCAAATGGCAAGAAGAACAAGGACAAGCAAATGGCCAAAAGAACAAGGACAAGCAATTGGCAAGAAGAACAAGGACAAGCAAATGGCCAAAAGAACAAGGACAAGCAAATGGCCAAAAGAACAAGGACAAGCAAATGGCAGGAAGAACAAGGACAAGCAAATGGCAGGAAGAACAAGGACAAGCAAATGGCAGGAAGAACAAGGACAAGCAAATGGCCAAAAGAACAAGGACAAGCAAATGGCAGGAAGAACAAGGACAAGCAAATTGTCAAAAAGACAAGGACAATCAAATCAACAAAAGGAAACTCAAATAGACAAAGGGACAAGGACACTCAAATACACAAAAGGACAAGGACACTCAAATAGACAAAGGGACAGGGACAATCAAATACACAAAAGGACACGGACACTCAAATAGACAAAAGGACAAGGACAATCAAATACACAAAAGGACAAGGACAATCAAATGGCCAGAATAGCAAGGACAAGGACAATCAAATAGACAAAAGGACAAGGACAATCAAATGACCAGAAGAGCAAGGACAAGGACAATCAAATAGACAAAAGGACAAGGACAATCAAATAGCCAAAAGTGGCAAAAGGACAAGGACAATCAAATAGACAAAAGGACAAGGACTATCAAATAGACAAAAGGACAAGGACAATCAAATAGACAAAAGGACAAGGACAATCAAATAGCCAAAAGTGGCAAAAGGACAAGGACAATCAAATGGCCAGAAGAGCAAGGACAAGCAAATGCCCAAAAGGACAAAGACAATCAAATGGACAAAAGGGCAAGGACAATCATATGGTCAAAAGGACAAGGAAAATCAAATAGACAAAAGGAAAAGGACAATCAAATAGACAGAAGGACAAGGACAATCAAATAGACAGAAGGACAAGGACAATCAAATGACCAGAAGAGCAAGGACAATCAAATAGACAAAAGGACAAGGACAATCAAATGGCCAAAAGTTCCAAAAGGACAAGGACAAGTAAATGGTCAAAAGAACAAGGACAAGCAAGTAGCCAAAAGGACAAGGACAAATTAAGCACATACCAATAGGACAAGCAAATGAGCAAAAGACAATAACAAGCAAATGGCCAAAAGACAATAACAATCAAATGACCAAAGGACAAGGACACCCTAACGATCAAAAGGACAAGGGCAAGCAAATAATCAAAAGTACAAGGACAAGCAATTGATCAAAAGTTCAAGAACAAGCAAATTGCCTAAAGTACAAGCAAATGATCAAAAGGTCAAGCAAATGATCAAAAGTACAAGCAAATCATCACAAGGACAAGCAAATGATCATAAGTACAAGCAAATGGACTTAAGGACAAGCAAATGATCAAAAGGACAAGCAAATGGTCTAAAGGAGCAAATGCTAAAGGACAAGAAAAGGGCAAGCAAATGGCTAAAGGACAAGCAAATGGCCAAAAGGGCAAGGATAAGCAAAATACAAAAGGACAAGGACAAGCAAATGGAAAAAAGACAAGGACAGGCAAAAGGACAAGGACAGGAAAATGGACTGTGCCAAGCAAAAGAACAATGACATGCAAATGGGCGTTGGCAAACAAAAGGACAATGACAGGCAAAAAGACAATGACAAGCAAAAGGACAAGGACAGAACAATGGACATTGGCAAGCAAAAGGACAATAACAGGCAAAAGGACTGTGCAAATGGACAAGGACAGGCAAATGGATAAGGACAAGCAAATAGAATGGACATTGGCAAGCAAAAGGACAATAACAGGCAAAAGGACTGTGCAAATGGACAAGGACAAGGACAAGCAAATGGGCTTTGACACTCAAATGGACAAGGACAGGCAAATGGACAATGGCAGGCAACTGGACAATGGTAGGTGAATGGACAAGGACAGGCAAATGGACAATGGCAGGCAAATGGACTATGACAAGAAAAAGGACTATGGCAGGCAAATGGACAATGACAGCAAACGGACAAAGACAGGCAAATGGACTTTGGCATGCAAATGGAAAATGACAGGCAATGGACAATGGCAGGCAAATGGACAATGACAAGCAAAAGGACAAGAACAGGCAAATGGACAATGTCAGGCAAAAGGACAATGACAGGCAAATGAACAATGACAGGCAAAAGGACAATGACAGGCAAATGGACAATGTCATGCCAAAGGACAAGAACAGGCAAATGGAAAATGACAGGCAATGGACAATGGCAGGTAAATGGACAATGACAAGCAAAAGGACAAGAACAGGCAACTCGACAATGGCAGGCAACTGGACAATGGCAGGCAAATGGACAAGGACAAAAAAAGGACAAGAACAGGCAAATGGACAATAACAGGCAAATAGATAATAACAAGCAAAAAGACAAGAACAGGCAAATGGACAATGACAGGCAAATGGACAAGAACAGCCAAATGGACAATGACAGGCAAAAGAACAAGAACAGGCAAATAGACAATGACAAGCAAAAGGACAAAAACAGGCAAATAAACAATGACAAGCAAAAGGACAAAAACAGGCAAATAGACAATGACAAGCAAAAGGACAAAAACAGGCAAATAGACAATGACAAGCAAAAGAACAAGAACAGGCAAATAGAAGAACAGGCAAATAGACAATGACAAGCAAAAGGACAAAAACAGGCAAATAAACAATGACAAGCAAAAGGACAAAAACAGGCAAATAGACAATGACAAGCAAAAGGACAAGAACAGGCAAATAGACAATGACAGGCAAAAGGACAAAAACAGGCAAATAGACCATGACAAGCCAAAGAACAAGAACAGGCAAATAGACAATGACAAGCAAAAGAACAAGAACAGGCAAATAGACAATGACAAGCAAAAGAACAAGAACAGGCAAATGGAAAATGCCAGGCAAACTGACTATGACAATCAAAAGGACAATGACACACAAATGGACAAGGACAGGCAAATAGACTATGACAGGCAAAATGGCAGAGGCAGGCAAATGGACAAGGGCCTGCAAAAGGACAATAGGACAAGCACATTTTGAAAAAGAAAATGGTCAGAAAGGACAAGCAAATGACCAAAGGGTTATTTTTAGCAAATGGCTAAAGGGGAAAGTAAATGACCAAAGGTATTAAGAGTATTGTCAAGTATTTCAGATCACTTCAGCCAGATGGCCTACTCTTTTTTCTGGACTGTTCCAAAGTTGAGCGGGCAGCACATTGCAAATATTCCCCATGAAAATAATTCATAAAGGTTTTGTATCAACTTACCTTTTAAACATTAAGGTTTTTTAAAGGAAAAAAACATTCAAAATTACCAACAAATCACTTGAAAGTTTGGACAACAATGTCAAACCAATTTTGAGGAAAAATGAATGTCTTGTCTCACAATGAGATCAGAACGCACTCAAAACTCAGATACCCTAATCTCTTTCCTGTAACCTCAATCTAAAAACTTAAATATGGCATGAATTTATTGCAGTTGAAGGAGGGTGTTTTCCTGATATCAGACAGTACAAGACTTCGTCTGGTAGCATTAATCCTGTTTATCTTTGCACACTTGATTACACCAGGGAAAATTCCTGATTACCATATAACCATATTCCTATCATTCAGTGTTTAACTACATCATTAGCAACAGAACATGTCTTGATTACAGCCTAAACCAATGAAGTGAGCAATATAAAACCCTAGCCTTTTTCCTATTTTGCCAAGAAAATCCAATCAGTCTAATGGGTGATTGATTCCTCCATGTCCTGTCACAGTTTCCTGGGCCACTAACGCACACCATATAAATCCTGCTGGCGGAAACATGGCACTGAAATCAATGTTCAATTTGGGAAATGAAGGAGACATTTTCATTTGGAACAAAATACAGACACAAGAAGATACGAGTGTGCGAATCAATACTTCTTGAATAACAGTAATGTTTAGGGTATTTTCCCATATATGATTAACTGGCTGTAAGATTATTTCCTTGGAACTCTCAAATTCTCTGACACACAGTTGAACTTAAACTCCTTGGGGTGTGGCAATGTTTTTATTTGCATGGCTTTTCTAACAGATTGAGGCCCAAATCATACAGTTGAACTTAAACTCCTTAGGATGTGGCATATTTGCATGGCTTTTCTAACAGATTCAGGCCCTTATCAGGTGTTTGATAACCTGTAAGGGCAATCTGATCCAAATCAAACACAATATTTACATAACAAACCCAACAACAACACCCATCAGATGGCAATGTTGACTTAACAACAATGGAAACACTAACATTGCAGATCGATACAATTATGGCTTGAATGACATCAATCAATGACCAATTAATGTAATTAGGTCAAGAAAGATTGTCAAACATTAAGCAGCAATTGAATCTGACAAAATCACCTGAAATAACTAGGTAATAAGGTCTTAAAGTATTCACTAGCCTCTTTTAGACCTTTGCATAAGTTTGTTAAAACCCTTACAACATTTAACAAAGGAAACTAAATGATTATACATACATATTTACAGATGGAAGGAAAATGGGATGCTGACAAGGCTAAAAAATGACTTGAAAAATAAACAGGCCTAGAGTCCTACCTCCTACAGGGTAATTATATAGCAAGGCTGCCTCAGGTTACATTGATTTTCCAACCCCAGTATATAAACTAAATGTCCAATTCATGAACCATTTTCTCTTTGATCCTATACTTTTCTTGCATCTCTATACAGCTGTAGTTTGGATATAAAACTCACATAAAAATGCCCATGAAAACTGTACAGTGGTCTATAAATTGCCATTAAATTGTAGGTCTGTGCTTTCCCAGAGCTTTGATTCAACAAAATGATCAGAAGGAATAGGGTGGACCCAGAAAATAATCAGTTTTATACAGCTTTTCGCATAGTAAGCTTTGTACATGGCATCTGTAGTGCTGTTGTGCATCTAGATAATGATACAGCATGCACAGTTCCACCAGTGCTGGGTGTGTCAGGATCCCCTGCCAAAATGCCACTTGTTCTCTGTACAGACACATAAATCATGTGCTGAATAAATGGAAGCAATAGTAAGAGTTAGCAATTTGTTCTTTACAAATAAGTTGTAAAAACAGACTTCTGTCAATGTCAACAGAATACTAAAGCCTAAATCATGAGAATTTGGATGAGCTAATATTTAGGCAAATTTAACAATTCAGAATGCTCAAATTGCACTGGAATAGTTAAGAATGTTCTTAAATATCCCAATGTATTTACTGTTCTGATTTGATTGTATAGAACTGCATGTAACACACTCATAACTATTATGAGATTGTAACACCTGACTTAACTATCAAATATTTACATCTACATGCACTTGTAAACATATTGCACAAGAATGTGACACAAGGAGAGGAAATTAGCTTGATTAGTGGTTTGTCCCTGGGCAGTTTTTGTGGTCAGAGAAGACTACAAGGATTTGAAGAGTTGGGAAGGTGTGAACTAGGTGTGGGAACGGCCACTTAAGTCACTGTCCACAATTGTCCATCACCTGGCCAGCTACAACCACTGCACAGGAATGTACATATATAAGATTTGCTAATATAGAGAGTAATTTTCATTATGACATTATTTTACCTTCTTGATTCTTTAAGAGAAAAAACTTTGTTTAAGTAAATGCTTGTATTTTATGACATCCAATTTAAAACCTTGTTAACCATATGCACGTATATGTATCTATAATAACCATTCAGTATAATCATGACAAATGCAACGCTTCGAGACATTTGCACTCCCACATGTAGTATGCAAATTATTTAAGTGGCTTGATATCTTTTTTAATCATTTTAAACAGAAGTATAAGCAACATCATTTATGTTAGAAATTATTAACAACAACACGAACACTAGACTTTAGCCTTGAAAACAACAGTACATCATTTCTATTTCTATATTGCCTTTTTTGACCCAGGGACATATTAAACTGCAATCATTTGGAATAAGTTAATAATTTGACTTGCCATTTATGTGCATTATATCACGTCACCAAGAACGAAATGTGGACAGATTCATGTCAATATCAAAAAACATTTTTAAGCTTTGACCACTACCACCATTTTTACAAGGATTATGACTTGCCATGTACATTTAGGTACCAGCTGTAAATCAAAACATTTCTACCATGTTCCAGTTCGAATGTTAGGAAGGAATCAACATTTATTTTGATACATCATTCTTTGTTGTCTGTGTCCTAATTTACTAGAATAACAAAACACATGTATTATTGTTGGAATGCAGGTGCAGTAATCAAGCAATATAGAATGCACTAGAATATCATGTTATCGCTGTGCACATTGAACTAAAGGCTGAACATAGCTGAAGAGTTCCTGGACAAGGGCCTAAAACATTTCCTCAGACACAGATTGTTTAATTACCTGTCAGAGAAATGCTGGATTTGAAGCTAATTATTGTTTGAAATGGCGTACTGCCACTACTGCTGTTGCTGTGTTCAACATTTACCTGAGTTACATGTTCTTCAGCTAAAGTATCAAAGAATGGCTCATTGTTTCCAAAAAAGATTATTTTTTCTAATATTGATGCCTGTCTAGTCAGGGCTTTTTCTGCCCATTTTGGGAAAAAGACCCTAGACATTTTGGGAAATTTTGCGTTGTGAAAATGCGGAAATTGGGAAATTTTACAGTGAAAAGAAAAAGCTGTCTAGTCTCCTGTGAATAAGGAAATGATTTAATATTAGTTTATTTTCCCTTTAAAAGACCCACAATGGCTGAAATATCAATCCTTGGGGTGTAAATATCTATTGCAATAAATCATGACATAATAGTTCATATGTCTGAATGTAATGAAAATCAACAATTTCTGAGTTCAATTACCAAAAAAACTTACAATCACATAATTTATTAGGATGTTGAAAATGAAACAGTACAGGTAAAAAGAATTTCAAAAAAAATATCTTATATTTTGCTTTGGGAATGGGTCTGATAGTCGGACCCGTGGGTTAGTTTAGTTTAAACATATATATTTTACAACGATTGTGAAACAAGTTATTACAACATTATATTAATCACTCTGTGGTCTTGTGTTGTGGGGGAAACCGGAGAACCCGGAGAAAACCCACTTGTCCGGCTTGGTGACCACAAACCAAACTCACATGCGCCCAAGCCGGGAATCGAACCCGGGTCGCCTAGGTGAGAAGCGAGTGCGCTAACCACTGCGCTAACCGGACAACCATGACCCGTGGGTACAATAGAAAAAGCCCTGCTAGTATATATATTAAATGAAAAAAAACAAACACATAAAACATGATAAAATCTCTGATCATATGCGCAGCGCATCAGGGCAGATAATCCTTAACTCTAGTAATTCAATATATTTTAACCAAAATCAAAGTATCTGACTTAATATCATTTATCAGTGTTCCCCTCTAGTTTCTACAAAAATATGCTCTTTTCAGATGTATAAAGAGATTATGAATCTGATAATAAGATTTGTTTCTTATACTTTAATGTAACATTGGCTAATGTCTTTCTGGCAATAGGTAACAACAGTTACACAACATGGTATAATAGCGAACATTGCAACAGGAAACAAACAGCATTAAAAGTACAATACTTCCATACCTTCTATCAAAGCACAAAAACACTATAATATTAAGACTATAACATAGAACTCAATCATTCATGAGTTAACGTTCTAAAAACAAAATCGGTTACAGTCTTACTCAAAATTTAACTTGAAGCCTTTACCACAAATGAACAAAAAATGAATTAACAAAGACGTTACAAAACTAAAAAGACAACACACATCTGTAAATAATGTAAAATAAACGCTGAAGTTAACTGCAAGCTTAAATGAATTATTCACCCAAAACTATTCACACACGCACATGCTAGTTATTCAAAGATATTCCTGCGTGTTAAATAATTCATAACCACTGCCTGTTGTATGTGTATAATTGACAGGAAAAAAACACCAGAAGATATCAGACAGTTCATTATAAGGCACAATCATGAAATAATAACTTTCAATACATGAATATAAGTTATATATATATATACATGTTTGTCTGTCTTAGAGGCAAGGAAAGATAAAATTAGATCAATATACTGTTGTAAGTATAACTTTATAACAGATTATGTTCCTTATACAGCCAAGTTAAGCACCAAATGTCTGCACTATGTAATCTTACCGACATGAATGGGCATTATCAGCATTTACAATCTGTCTTTCCATTTAAGAGTGGAATTTCATTGGTAAATGTCAATTATACATTATTTTAGAATCTACAAATATAGCGTTTTATAATGGTCAACAACAGAGATCCTTGTGTTATATAAGATTATGTTATACAGGATCGCTGTCCACACCTAAGTCACGGATATCAGAACAATTTTGACTGGAATACCTTTATGACACTTTTTAGGCAGTATACCTGGTGGTTAATGAAACTTAACTAGAGAACATTGACAATAGGGCGACATATTTGGCAGGATTGAAATTCCATTTTGATTGTGAAAATCACCTTAAGACAATACACCCTTTTTAACATGTCAAAGAAAGTAGACAATCCATGTAAGTAAAATTCTTGTACTTGGGGCAGAAGTCTATTAAAAACAGCCAAGAAAATGACATCTCTTATTAAGACTTATTAGCATCTATCAATCAAAGAAAACACCATTTTTTTAACTAGAGCAGAACAACTGAGATGCAAAGTTAAACTGTCAATATCAAGGAAAGACAGCATTTATTTAAAGTATACGGGAGGACTTTGATCAAGGGAGGACTTTGTTTTGATCGACATTTGTTAGCCTGCTTCAACTCGATCAGCAGTAATCTTTTAAAATGCATGTGGTTTGTTAAACATGTGCAAATACTTCCTGCTCCAGCCTTAAAGTAAATCATGAGGAGAACAAAATGATAAACAGAAGTACAGAGTTCAAAACTTCATGGAAAAAACAACAATACTTTAGAACTAAATAAAAATTGTTTAAGAAAAACCAACAACTCAAATTACAAAGAGAAATTTGTATTAATTTGCTTTGCTTAAAAAAAAGTTAAAATAGCTGCAGTGTTATATTCATATTGTTTAACTCCAGTACTAAAAACTTTATTGCATCATTATAATTACTCCCCAACTCGAAAGGGTTTATATTTACAGAAGTCATGGAGTAGCAAAAGGCTTAAAGCACCATGCATTAGCTGCAGTTAGAGGCACAATCAGTATTGATTAAATGGATCTTCAAGAATTAATCAATAAGAGCAGACTGCCCTCCTGGTTTGTAGCTAATATGGTCTGACAGAATCTATTCTTATGGATTTGTTTTGCGCCTCCTATTTTTATAACTTTGTACATATACACACTGGACCTTGGGTACTAACTTCAATGAAAGTGATGTCAACACTTAATTCCACCTATGTAGGTGCATGTATTGCCTGTATTTGCTCACAGGACTGGCAAAAGTTAAACTATTATATTATATGTTACCTAATGGCCTAGCAAGTTGGTAACATTAATTCCTTAATAAAAATTCTAGAATTTAAGCATTTTTATAATAATCAATACAAATATAGGAATACATTAATTTGCACGTGCATCATACCTCACAATTGTACATATCCCTCAATGATTCATACAACCAGTCCTCCACTGAAAGTCTTTTTCGTATAAGCATCATTTGATGTTGTCCATAACGGGCTGTCAAATACTTATGACGTTTCTCTTTTTCTTCTTCACGTTTATTATTTCCAAAACTGACTGAACGGGGCGAGATTTGAGCGCCCGAGTCATTTGCTGATTTAGCTGTGTTGGCACTAGGTGGCGAATTGGCCCGTTGCGGGCTCCGGGGACGATACGACTCCACTCTGCTCGGGTAATTTGTGGTGGCTCCAAACGCCGACATTACCGGACCGCTGAAGAATCCAACTCTCTTTGATTGCGCTTTTGCGTTGGGTCGAAACTCCCTGACAACAAAGTCAAAATAAACAATATAATCCTTTAACAGAATATTATAATTAAAAATCTCTGTTGCATTCAATAAAGTAGTATCTATCATCAAAATAAAAAGTTATTCACATAACATCATATATATGCGCTCTTGGCACTACTTCCTCTCAATTTGGGACAGCAGGTGCCGCGTAGTAATGCTTTATTCACATAGGGAAACGTAAAGTTATAATAGTAATTTTCCTTGAGCGAAAATATTTATTTTAATTTTACAGACATTTAACTCCCTTCATTTGTTAAAAAAATATCATCACCTGTAAATTATCATTTCATTTTAGACGGGTTTTTTTAAAACCGTTACAATGATAAATAAAATGGCTTTAAACAGTGGAAAGATGTTCATGAATTTTATAGAAATATATTTCATTTTTATTGCGACCCCAGATCTAACATCTGAACAGAAAAGTGGATTACTTAATCTACACACCCCACAGCTTACATGGACATAAAATAGTTATGTTTTAAACGTTATACGGAGATCGGGGCACCTTGTCCGAGAAGACAATTGTACATATTAGTCTAAAATCGTGCTTTTTGGCGTGTCCTAGGCATTTGTTTTTCAAATTTGACACACTGCATTATGAGTTTGATAAACGATATTATTTCTTTCTTTAAAAAATGACATTTATTCGGAATGTACTAAGTTGTTGTCTTGTCTACATATGAGATCGCAAATGGGATCGTCGGGCGGATTCTGATTTTAATTATTCATAAAGGCTTTGATGAATACAACCGCCAAATTTCCATTTAATCAAACAATTATTGTTTTAATTTAGTGGGTTATTTAGTGGTTCGCGCATGCGAGCTAGCTAGTATAAAGACATTCATGCCAACACTAAGTATGATAATGGCGGGTATTTTTTTCAGTCGATCAATATTTGGCAGTCAAACAGGCGTCGACGTTTCGATCCCTCACCTCACCACTATCAATATTAGTTCTCTGAAAAGGGGCGTTAAACGATGTGTGTCTTGTGAAGTCCAGTACGTTCTATATATTGGCGCTGTTTAAAGTGTAACGGTCCGCTAGCTGTAGGCTGGTGTGCGTTCATAGTTTAACAGAACAGAACAGAACAGAACGGAACAGACAGTTTAACAATCCGTTATAGACGGAAGTACGTTCATAGTACGTTGATGTACTTGTTTGGTAATATGCAAATTAGCAAAGCCCGGGCTCCGTGTAGATAGAGGTTTTACTGTATATAAAGACCAATGGACCCTTTCAGAGCTGAGAATGCTTTTCTCTGAAGGGATCTGTTGCGTATTTGACGTCACACGTTACAAAAGAACCAGAGCAGCTGTAGCAAGGATTGCATTCTGACTGTGCGCTGTGGCATACAATCTTATTAAACTACACCTATGGATGGCACAGTGGCGTAGTAAATCAAACGTACCCTACCCCACTCTAAGTAAGTTATTATGTATTATTGCTTAACTTAAAAAATAATTCGGTAACCGGATTATGCCAAATTCATTGTTTAAATAGTAAAGTAAAAATAACCAATAACTATAACCTTGAATCTGTATAATATGTGCATGCTGATTTAAAGACCATAACCAATTATATATATTATATTTACACCGATTATAGAATATCGTTTATCAATGAATCATTAAAAAATAAAAAAGTAACTTTTTGCTTGTTTTTTGCATGCATGATAATTGATGTTATTATGTTTGTACCTGATATATATAAGATTGGGTGTTACTCAAAATAAGATTATAAGATAATACTATCATTATTAACGTCAATACTATAAAGATAAAGCTTTGTTTCATATGGACAAAGTTGATCAGTTTCCTGATCACATCAATGCAATAAATAACTGTGATAACTATATTACATCACAAAAACAATGACTTACTTCTTACTTGACACGTTATGTACTTTTTGGTATACACTCTTGCATGTGAAAAAAAAAACACAATATATATATATATATATATATATATATATATATATATATATATATATATATATATATATATATATATATATATTTAAAAATTGTATTTTTCGCATGCAAATATATTTGCTAAAGATTAATTTTGATTTAAAACATATACAGAACACCTCGAACGTTTATGAACATTAAGATTGAAATGGAAAAATGGTGGCATGTAACCCACCAATAGAAAATATTTTCGTTCAATCAAAATGCTGTAAAAGGTTAACCGGAAGCGATTTTTTCGACAGTTTTATTTGGAACTGACAGCAAGCTAGCAGCCAATAACAGCAGCCAATAAGTACAGCAGCCAATAAGGGACTTAGCAGCCAATAAGTACTTTTACCACGAAACACGAAATGTGAAAGGAATCTACTATTTTCCAGCAGCCAATAAGAACACCTGCCACACAACAACAATGTTTCAAAGAAAATATCATTAACGCAAATGGTTTATATAAATAAAACACGATGAAACATAATCAAAAAGAACCAGTACGAACAAAAGTAAACCATAAAATTAATATGTACTACAGTACTCAGTAGAGGCTACCCGCGGCTAAATAGTATCCGGGATAACCAGCTAATATGTTGATAACACATGGGGGAATAATTTAAATTGGATTTATTTTTGGCCCCAGATAACATAAACATTTAAAATATTACATCAGCTTTTTAAAATATTATTACTGGCACAGTTTACCCCCATTCCCCCAATAAATACTGTACTTTATAATATTTGGTATTTGGTTTTTAATCCGAAACACCCGCTATATTAAGTAAAAATATGTATAATATGAATAGCGTTCTCGTAAAATTTGGTATCAAATTATTTAACCAACATTCTTCAATCGTTTTACTATGAGTTGCATTCTGGTTGTTTAGTCAGTATTTATATAAGAGCAATGCGATTGTTTACCCTCGCAATCAAGTAAAATCCTGTCCGCGAGCACGGTTTAATCTACTTCTTCTATTCTATTTGTACCACAAATACCTAAACATCTCGGTTTTGCCGAATTACAGCGATTTGCCGCGTGCATTTATACGGAATTAAGTCGTACGCAGAAACAGCAGTAACAGCAGATGATTGCGGTGACGACGCGCACCACCGCGTTGGCTGCGGTGGAATATATCGTTGCGATATTCCGCGATGACGCATTCTCTCCCGCGGTGGCAACGCTTTTTTTGAAAGAAAAAATCCCGCTTTGTTGATAGTGTAATTATCTAAGATTCATGCTGACCATATAAAGACTCCAGAAGACAGGGTAAGCATACGACGCAGACCCTTTAAAAAGACTATTCCCTGTAATCATTTAATAAGCGTAGTACTGGGGTTAGGAAGACCATATGTATCCTCCAAGACGGGGTCAGTGCATGGCAAAGAAATTAAGGAAATTGTGTTGTTAGTACGACAGCAAGATGCCGCACCTAAATCCTTGGGACCCCTTGTTACGACCAGAAGGAGGCAATTTGACGCTCTAAGACAGGGTACTGGCAATGGCTATGAACTGGCACCTACAAATGACTTCCATCTTAGGGTCAGCTTGAATAAATTGACCCCAACTTCTTGGGCCCTTTTGATTGAGTTAAGCAAACACATTAAACTACTTTGGGTTGCTAATACGACCAAAAGGAGGCGATGTGACGCCATAAGACAGGTAACTGGCATAAAATGGACATCTGGGCTATCACCTAGCAGTGCCGCATGACTTCCATCTTAGATTCAGCCTAAACACAATTAACTTAAACGTAAGGGAAACTCATATTTGGTTAAAACAA